>NC_063065.1:26305923-26605923 GCF_018812025.1 Megalobrama amblycephala | reverse complement strand
CTATTTATATACACCTGTCGGGGGCGGTGCGCATTATGCAAATATCGCACGCCAATTCCATTGGCTTGTTTTAGTTTACACGAAGATGATAGGGCTCTCTAAGCGATATCCCAATTCGTCGGTCACTACTGACGTACGTCTCCGTTCCCTCCTTCAGGGAACGAGGGTTACATACGTAACCGAGACGTTTTTTCTTTTAGTTTTTTTTTTTTTTTTTTTTATATATATAACACATTATTTTCTTTATTTATATTAAATTAATGTGTTCAATACACTCACTGTCTAAATATAAGAGTGTATTTTTACTTCTGATTTTTTTCAATTTTATATATATTTTTCATCCATCATCATCTTAAAGAGGAGTTTTACAGACATTAACCTTTCACCTGAAAGAGGTTTTTTTTTCCTGACCCTCAGCACTTCCTCTTCTTTTGTGTCCTGTGTTGCCCTTCATGCCCCGCCCCCTCCTTCTTTCATTCTGCCTCCATATATATTGCAGATTAATGACAGCTAATAATGTCTGATGTTCTTGGACGTTGGCCGATAATGAGATGCATTCCCACTGGGTTGCAAGGTGTCACCACTAACAAATTCTCCACTGCGGCACACAATTAGCCTGCAAAGAGTCAGATAGAGAAGCCTAGCTCAGCACGGGCAAGACAAATCAGAGGAAACGGAAGAAAAATAATCCTAGAGAGAGAGTGAACATGGCAGGAGAGGACAAAACGAGACTGGAGAATATGGATAGGTTACCTTTATGGTAATATTATTCCATAACGGGCTGCTGGCAGGATTTCATTACACATCTCCACCAACGTTGAAATATTTTCTTCAAAATGTCAGCGTATGCAAATGAGGCTGAGTTCTCATTCCTATGTCATGTTTTGTTGAAAGTTGTGGCAACCTTTCTTTCTCCTAATCTAACGCTGCTACAATATATTCCAAGACCATCAATTAATGTATACAACACATATTATCTAATAACACGTGGAAAACCTGCAAATATTTTAAAATGGTGCTTTCCAGGTCTGGAAAAGACAGAGAAATTTGTATTGCAAATATAGATTTTTTTTTCTCTTATGCCTGGATCTAAAATAAATATTCTGCTAGATATTGTAAAACTGGTTCACAATCAACAGTGCTGTTCATTTGTGAGCAAATTGTTCATTTTTTAGTGAATTAGCAAAGAAGTCAGAATCAAGTCTTGGAAGAGTCAAATATATATGGCAATTTGGAACTATTTTACGTTTCGCAACTTAGCAGCATTTCATATGAATTTGTACAATTTAATTTTTGCATTATCCCTACAATCTGCCTATGTATACTGAAGGGTTAGATTTATGGGTGGATCTTCATGCTTTTTTTCCCCCTAAAAATTGAATGAATTGAGTCAGTTGAATCAAATTGTATAAATTCATAAGAAATCGCAAATTCACATGGAGCTAGATTTAGAGTTTGAGCTTGCAAAATTTCTACAGACAATATGTAATTTATCGTCACACTCTTGCTGGATCTTTTTTTTTTTTTTTTTTAAATATAATAATATGTACAAAATTTAGTCTCCTCCACTTTACTACATCGCTGCAATCCTGCAGATTTAAAGTATGCATTCTTTTAATTCAGCTAAGAGGTCATACCATGATGTATCAATCTTCTATTGTTCACACGTCTTCAAGTGACTTGAATATTCAGGGCAGAGTCCACCAAGCCTGAACTTTGGAACACAGCGAAATTCACATAAGCTTGGTTTTCTCTCACATTCACATGCATATCAATGGAAGTCAATAAAACTAAAAAGTGTAGTGACCACACTTTACATAGTAATTTCTTCCTTATCTGACATACCCAGTTCAGGTCTTGGAATCTTTATTGATGAACTCATGATATAAACCGGATGTGCTAATTAAGTGAGAGATGACCAGGTCTAGTGAGCGAGTCTACAGGACCAAGGCTGCATTTAAGTCCAATTTTGTATGCCCTTCCCTTGCTAACTTCCCTCCATCTCATTCACTCGGATGTACATCATTGCTTACATTGCACAAGTGCCAACTGCCGTTGGAACCCTTGAACCCTAATTAAGCGTGAAATGCAATGACGTCACAATCATGGTGCATTGTGGTCTATGGATCTGCCTGAAGTGTACATGTTGAGTAGACTCGCTCCCTCTGTCAAAATCAAGGGGTCGAGGATCTGCCCAAATAAACTTCCCTTGTTCACTTGACGAAGTTGAATGCACTTCAAAATGGCAGTGGGGATTCCCATATGGAAAATTAACGTATGTCTAAAATGTAGCCCAAGACTCTTGCTTGGAATCCATGCTAAATGGTTCATTAGCAAATTAGTATCAGTATAGGGAAATTATAAAGGGAAATTATTATATAGGCAAATTAAAAATTCTAAAGGTAATGGAAATTCACTGGTCACAACAAATTGTGGTATGAAAATATATATAAAAGCGTGGTGATATATGATACACAATGGACCATGTGTATAGATATAGGTTATAAGACTGCATTACCACTAGCATACAGTAGATATATGTAATAGCACAGGCATCCTCAAATTGCAGACCATGAGACAAAATGACAACTGTAGCACCGTTTTACTGTTTCTACAATTTAAAGTGAGCAGCGCGTCAAAACAACGAAGCTGTTCACACCAAAAGCACTCAGGGCCATTTATGGTAATGATCATTTGGCGCTACATCCCCTACATTTTTTATCTAGAGCCAAACGGGCTTCATTCAAGCCCTTTCTGCTCCCTGCGTGTTGCTTCTCTCCCCTGCTGCAGATGACGCGGTAATTTTAACAACAGTAGCACAAACACGGTGAGAAAAAAATATATATACTTGCGCTAAACGCTTCAGAAAACAAGAATGAAGCAAATACAGTTAATTTCTTTTGTCATACATACAGTATATGACTCTGACCATTCAAACCAGGTTTATGACAAGACTTTTTTTTCTAATCTACATTTAGCATTAGGCCTATTAATCAGCATGTTAAGAGCATTTCATAATAAACAATGATTATTGTATTCTGCTCATAATGAGAGCATTTTGATTATTTTGTATGTTTGTTTGTTTTAGAAGATACTTATTGTTAACAAAAAAAAAAAAAAAACCTTTTATCTTTTATCAGTCCACATGACCTTCTGCCAAAAAACAAAACATCTTACCTTTTAATTTTCATTTCCAATTGGGCTCAACTGATTATATATATATATATATATATATATATATATATATATATATATATATATATATATATATATAATTCTGAAATGCCACTGCTTTGGCTTTCAAGACCCAATATCCTCATTTTTGATGACTATTTTGACTGTTTAGGACTTCTTTTTTTCCTTCTTCTTCTTTTACAAAGTACTACTGCCAACTATTCCAAAAAAGTATTGTCCGGACCTCCGCTGGGAAGGAAATATAGAGACCGGACCTCTTGGAACTTTAATTGAACACCCCTGCAGGACCTTGAGTAGGCCTATATATACTCAAGGTCATAATAGTATGTGGTATTCCTTGCATGTGGGCCTGTTCACTCTAGCTGCCTTTAAAGTCACGTCCAGCAAGCGAGTCCATGCCAATACGAAATTTCTGACAGCAGAGTGTCTGTCTACCCTCACCCCCACTGGCAGACACACGCGTATCTGTCTGTGTGCCCTCAGCTCCCAGCGACCCGCGACAGACAAAAGCTTCACTTCTCATTCAAATATTCTGCCTGTGTCTGCTTCCAGAGCAAGGCAATCTGCTCCGTTTGGGGCCTGACTGCCTGTTCTCGGGTAGCTTTGTTCTTCATCGGCTTGAAAAATTCAAACAGCCGAATGCAGAGAGAAGATGGTGGAGAATTCCAAACGGGACGGGAAGGGAGCCATGGAATCCCAGAATCCCGTATATCGTGTAGTATGTGCTCTCTCTCTCTCACACTCTCTCTCTCTCCCTCAGTTGGGGGTCTGGTGCTCAGATGAAAATTATATTGGCATTCTCAGCAACGCATTCTGTATGCATTGCATAATGCAACAGATGAGGATTGGGGCCAGCACTCTGAATTAGAAAACATCTCAGAGACACGAACAAACTGTAAAACGCACAGAGAAAGATCGAAGGGCACAGAGAAATTGAAGATGATTATCAATACAATTCATTTAAAACAGCTTAATGTACTCTTTACATTTCATCATCTCTATAATATAAGGTCTCTGAGAACAACGCTGGAAAATATTCATTTAAAGTTTGCTGAAGCCCGGCTCACTTGCCTTGACTGTGTCTGAATTCTTCTCAAAAATAAGAAGTTAAAATAATTTACTTCATTCTCATAACCATAGAGCTGCACATCATTTGTTATGAGCTAAATGCGTGCAATAACATAAGAAATCAAGTTAAGCAGCCCGGGATGTGTGATTACAATACATTTGCATGGAGATTTTGGCGCCTTCATGAAACCCATCTACAATATTGCAATAGTACAGAGTGAAAAACGCAAAGCTCGAATTCAATTATCATGTGGGTTGGAATAATCATAATGTTATTGGAAACTCAATTACGGAGGCAACCCATGTCTGAAAATTAGCTGAACTTAGCTAAGGCGAGTCGGCCCTGAATTCATCAACTATAGATTATCACAATATTGCATGTTCACTTTGATAGTGGCCAAAGACAAACAGGCATCGCTAGCTTTCTGGGGATATGTGTTTTATTCATGAAGTGTCACAGCCTGAGGCCACGCACCACAGACGTACAATTAATTCTATTATTTTATACACATGCACAATAATTGTACTATATGATCTAGTTGAGCCACGATATTTTCCAAAGTGTGATTACAATATGTCTATCTATTTATTTAGTTTGTTTTATTTTATTTAGTAGTAGTAGAAGTAGTTGCAGTTTAGGGACTGGTAGTCTGCATGACCTCTGTTTTTAAATGACGCCTTTCTCTGATCAGTACACAGCATGACATTAATATCTTATAAATGGTATTCTCATATTGGAGGTAAATTACTTTGAAATTAAACACCAGACTACAGGTCATGCAGGCAGTGTGAGATAAGAAAATTAATTTGTTTAAAAATATTAATGGAAAATGTTTCAATCTCAGCAGGCCATATCAGCACAGAACGGCTTCCCATAAGACTTGTGGCCTCTGATTTATATTCTGAAAACGACCTCGCTTGCACTGTCTGCGCTGAGAATGATATTTTACGCTATTGTTTACTTCACGGTTAAAACATGCAGTTATCAGAAGTGAACGTATGCCGTGTTGCTGATCCAACGGTCTTACCTACTACTGACATGTGCGTCAAATGGCAGTCAATGTGGGAAAAAAAGTAAAGTTGTTATCAAGAAAAAAAAATGCCATGTTGATCTTTGATGGCATTCAGTCTTTTGATTGACACACTGAATATCGGGAACTAAAAAAAAACAAAAAAAAACGTACCATTCAAAAGTTTGGGGTCAGTATACTGTATATAAAAGTGACACTAAATGATGTTTCTATTCATTTACATTATATTCTTCAAAGTATCATTTTCAAAAGTATGGTTTTTGCAAAATATTAAAGATCATGTGACACTGAAGGCAACTGGAAATTCAGCCTTACCACCACAGAAATATAGTAAAATAGAAAAGAGTTATAAATTGTAATAATATTGCTGTTTTGACTGCATTTTTTTGATCAAATAAATGCAGCCTTGGTGAGCACAATAGACTTTTCAAAAACATTTAAAAATCTTACTGACCACAAAAGAGTTTGTTGTGATATATTTATGACAAAACATTACATGTCTTGATTTTAGAATATGTATGAAGACTTCAGATGCAAAATCCTCCAAGTGCCGTCTGAAATTTTCTTCTAAAATGAGCATTTTTATCAAGCTTGTATGTTTAGGTTCAGTAATTTCACTTGAATGGCAATTAATAGGTCCTTTTCATTGCCATAAAAGTGAAATAACTGAACATAAACATACAAGATTGATAAAAATGCTCATTTTAGAAGAAAATTTCAGATGACACTTTTTTGCATCTTAAGTCTTCGTATAGTTTCACTTTATTTTGATGGTCCCTTAAACACATTATGTTTACTATAAGTAACGTTGTACCTGCATGTCTACAGTAACTCACATTAGAGTGTTAGTAGAGTATTAGTAGACTGGTAGTGTTAGGGTTAGAATAAGTTGAATAAATGTACTTGCAAATTTACTTATAGTCAGTAGAATGTCTGTTGGGGGAGCATCACAATAAAGAGTTAGCAGATATTAAGCAGATAGTCTACTCTAATGCTCAGTTAGTTGACTTGTAGTTGCAAAGTTCCTTAAGCCCGGAACACACCAAGCCAATGAACTAGTGGCGACGAAAGCAGACTGCGGGGTTGGCTCACGTCGGCAGCATCTGGGTCCAAAGTCGCCCCATCACACCAAAACGACACGATGGCCAAGTAGCACGTCCATTCTGCGCCTGCGTAAGAAGAAAAGCCTTTCTGTACTAGCCGGTGGCAGTAGCTGAACAGCCAATCAGAATGATCAGATGGCCCAACTGACCGACGAGCTCCGATGCCAAAAAAAAAAAAAAAAAAAAAGCTCACAAGGACCAACTTCAGCCGACAGTGCGGAACACACTGAGAAAACTTAGCCGGCCGACGAACAAAAACTGCCCGGCGGCCGACCGTCGGCTTGGTGTGTTCTGGGCTTTATGGTCAACAGAATGTTCAAAATAAAGTGTTACCCTATATGTATACCTGTATTGTGTAAGAATGTTTTTCATGATGACAGTTTTTTGTTTTGTTGTTTCCATTACTGTTGTAGTTACCATTGTTGAGGTGGTTTAATTGAGGTATAAGAGTCTGGCAATGTTACCAATCCAAACTCTCAATTTCTAGGATAGGGCAGGGGTTGTTATTATCATTCTTGTTTTAACATTGCCATAATTCTCATTGTCATATTTAAAATGCTTTCCACTGCCTGAAAGAAGGTGCACAGACAAAATGCAGCATTCAGAGACGATTAACATTGCAAAACGAGGTCCAGCATTCACAGTGCGGTAAAGCTAGCCTACAGCATGCACAGGTCAACAGCCAGCCAAACACACGGCGAAACACGCTGCAGGTCTGGGGTTTGTGTGAGCGTGTGCACATGGCAAACTTTACAAGTCGCTTTGCTCTGCTCTCCGACTGGCTTGCCATGGTTTTTTCCCATACTGAAGATGGTGACAGCGCTAAGCACGGAGCAGCCGGCAGACGCTTCAATCCGGTATTATCAGGGGAGAGCACATTGCCTCGCACAAGGCTTTAATTTATTTGTGCCTGTTTCAGCCCCAGATTAAAGTTTAATTGGCACACACTGGCAGCTCCCAAGTTTTGACTAATTCTCCTTATCGGGAGTCCTTACTGAGTGGCTAAGGGCAATGCGGGGCCCACACACACACATACACACACACACACACTCAGAGGAAGTCAACGTCGAAATTCCTGTTTTTTCTTCTACCTTTTTTAATTGGACAACACGTGAATACCCTAGACAACTGAGTCAGTGTGTGTCTGTGTGTCTATTTCTTTGACCTAAGCAGTGTAATTAGACATGCTTCAAATTATTTACAGCAGAATATCATGAATTAATACACATGGAGACTTACTGTGACAAGACAGGTTTGAAGACAACTTCTTCATTTATCAGCTAGGCTGTACATTTAACATATTTAGTGTGTGGAACAAGTTTCAAGAACATTTTATACATTTTAACAAGTAATGAAGATATGATTCATCTGTTTTGTCGCTTGGCTCTTCCTGATGCGTGTGTGTTGAGTGGTAATCTGCGCATTACTCATTTTTAAGTGCATTACTGTAGGGATGATAGTCGCGTGTGTTTATGCCAAGGTGGAGTGTTTCCATAAATAACACACAACGTGTATTACTGTCACAAAATGACAACAAACTTAAACATGATGGCTAATATTGGCATTTAACACGGACTGAGGTTTGGCTGCACAAGCTCAATTTGTGTTTGTGTATTCATGTAAGAAGTAGTGAACGCTACGAATATGGGACACATGGGATTAGAATGATATCTCTGGGGAACCAGGAGGGAACCTACAAACAACAACACAAACATGTCTTTCTATGTACACAAAAATACACCCAAAGACATATAATATAGTCTAGGCAATGCACCATGTATTTTATTTAATGACTTGATCATATAATGAAGAGTGTAATTTTAAATCTATATGTTGCTTCATGTATTAATGCAAAGGACAATCCGAAACGGCATTTGAAATGTGTTTAACTTAACTATTCAGTGGGAAATCATATACGGCAGTATTTGATTTTATTGTGAAGCACACACTTTATTATTGGTTAATATTATTTTTCCCTATCCCTACACAGCCTCATGATACCATCAGAAACCAGTCATTTCAGAGGCAAAAAAGTTAGTTTATTTTTAGATAAAGATTACGATTATTTATTTATTTTTTATTTTTTGCATAAGACCAGTAGCCAATGCATTTTATTTTTAATTTTTTCATAATTGATTGTTATATGTTTCATTTGTTTTTTTGTTGTCTAAAAATGTCTGATTATGTCAGAGGCCTGGCACATATAAACTGTAAATGAACATACAATCATATGAAATATACAGCCTTTTCTAAATGAATGAATCAATCTGTGGTAGTACAAAAAAAAAAAAAAAAAAAAAAAAAAAAAAGCATGGTTCAGTTTTACGCTGCCTGAGCGTGCACACACACACACACACACACACACGCCTGCATTAACCAGTCTCACCTGCCAGGGTAAATCTGGGATTATGCCAAATGCACAGGTAAAACTCTCTCATGGCGCCCAGCTGGGGACCCACGCTGCCCTAATGCAAATAGTGTGTTAACACGCAGTCCCTGAACGCATTATCGCTCACTGAAACCTGCCACTATACTGCTGCACCTGTGGGAACACTGCACATGTGTGTGTACAGCGAAACTTGGAGCGGCTGGAATGAATGTACAGATGCAGGGTGTGTTTAGACGGCTGTTTGTGTGTGCTAATGTGTCTGGAAAGCCTCTAGGACTCAGGGGTCATTTCCACCCCGCTGGACTCTGAATTAGCCAATTATGCCACTTTGATCAGTCTGTATGGTCACTCAGGCTGAAAGATGCCACAGCACCAGGCAGACGGCCCTCTGGGGGAGGAGAACTCCATGTGTTTGAGATGCATACTGAGGGAACGTTTCCTGTGTATCTGAGAGACGTTCATGAAATCCAATGAAATGTCCTCCAAGCATCAGGCATCTGTACTAAGGCCGGGCTGAGCGCTGGCACTGGAGGCTTTAACTTCAGATCTGTGAACATCTTGTCAGTCTGGTTATGGTCACTTGTCTTCAATGAAGCCTGTTGTCTGAGAGGTTCTCGTTTAATCACAGCTGACACAACAGAGACTAAAACATACTCTGAATAAATGAACACAAATGCTTCTATGCAACACAGGCTTAATATTGCATGCCTTTTTCTTACGAAATGTGTTTGAATGCAATTCATAATGCAAGCTTGGATTGCAATTTAAGCTTTGCCACAAGTGGCGCTGTAAACAGTTTTCGCTTTCAGAAGAAAAAAAATGGATATAATTTAGTGCAATTATCAAATCAAAGGCTGCAAAATAAGGAAGTGTATGCGCTGTATGTTTCAGAGTGAATAGCAACACTGTGTTCAATTTACATGAACACAATGTGCGCTACTTGCTCTTTATTTACATTTGTATAAATTCCAACATTTTCGTTGACATTTTACCAGTATTCAGCAAAAATAAAATCTTAAGGATTTGAAATGTTATAAGCTCAAAGGTTTGAACATTTGAAAGTTAAGAATTTAAGACATTAGTATTGTAACTGTATTGTAAAAATGTAATAATTATTTACTTTGCAGTACAATTGTAATTTACAAAAGTATTATACTTCTGTCTTCAATTTCTTATAAGAGTTAGAATTACAACTAATAATAATTTAATTTTAAATATTTTTCAAATGAAAACTAATTAAAAATAAAACACAAGGAGAATGGGTGTGAAAGTGTTAAAGGGTTAGTTCACCCAAAAAACAAACAAAAAAAATTGTCATTAATTACTCAGCCTCATGTCGTTCCACACCTCTAAGACCTTCGTTCATCTTTGGAACACAATTAATTGCTCCAATTTCTCCTCCATAGCCAGGAATATAATTAACACTTTCAGATGCCCAGAAAGCTACTAAAGACATATTTAAAACAGTTCATGTGACTACAGTGGTTCAACCTTAATGTTATGAAGTGACAAGAATACATTTTGTGCACCAAAAAAAAACTTTATTCAACAATATCTAGTGATGGGCGTTTTCAAAACACTGCTTCATGAAGCTTCGAAGATTTATGAATCTGTTGTTTTGAATCAGTGGATCGGAGTGTGTATCAAACTGCCAAAGTCACGTGATTTCAGTAAACGAGGCTTCGTTACGTCATAAGTGTTTCAAAATTTCAATGGTTCACCATTGGTGGACGTGACTTTGGCAGTTTGATACACGCTCTGAACCACTGATCCGAAACAAAAGATTTGTAAAGTTTCGAAGCTTCATGAAGCAGTGTTTTGAAATCGCCCATCACTAGATATTATAGAATAAAGTCCTTATTTTGTTTTGTTTTTATTTTGTTTTGCCTCACTGAGCCATCAGATTTTATCAAAAATATCTTAATATGTGTTCTGAAGATGAACGAAGGTCTTATGGTCTTATGGGTGTGGAATGACATGAGGGTGAGTAATTAATGACAGAATTTTCATTTTTGGGTGAACTAACCCTTTAAATTATTGAAATATTATCTTAAAATCTCACCGGGTACTTCAAGTAAATATTTTAGATATTTGGGGTTCAGCTGAAAAACGTGTGGGGACAAAAAACAGTTCCTGAAAGGGTTAGTTTGCACAAAAATGAAAATTCTGTCAATAATTACATGTAATCACGTGAACAGCATTGGGTTTGGAACGACATGAGGGTGAGTAATTAAACACAGAATTTTGGTGAACTAACCAAAACTTTTTGGTGAACTAAACCTTTATTTGTTCATCCTCGAGAAAGTAACATTGTTTTGTAATTTCTCATGTATTAACATTAATTATCAAGATGGTTAAAAATATAATTTTCCATAATCAAAATAATTCAGATGTAAGCGTCTGAGCTTAGAGCAAAGTCTCTATAAGTGTAGTTTTATTACAGCACAAGTATACTCATTTTTTAAAGTTACAGAAAAGACTCTGCTACCATCCCATATTTTTTCCCTTAAACACCCAGGTGAAAACTACCTGAGGACATGCTACCTGTACCATTTGTCCCTCATTGTGACAGAAATTCTCTTATATCGTCTATACGGTGACTGTCTGGGGTTCATTTAGAGGCAGCAGCGCTTTGAGAGAGACTTGTGCCCATTTGACCAAGCCAAAGACTCTGCACGCTCCATGTGCACTTCCTCTTAAAAGCATGAATGCCTCAGGACTTCCTCACTGAAATAGACCAACTACACATGATCATTCCTCAGCCAAGGCATGTGCAACAGATGGTGAGATAGTCGCAACGCTGTGGCCAAAACTGCATTTGCCAGTTATGGTAACAAACTCTCCTGTGTACTGATGCTTTATCCCTGGACTTGGCCACTGTCCTCTCTCAGATATCCTCACTGATGACGACTACTGGCAAGATGAGACTGTGTGCTTGAGGGCAACATGATCTAGAAATTATTATTATTATTATATATATTTGTTCACATTATCTGTGTACAGCTAAATTTTTCTGATGCTGGTGTTGTGAGCAATGAACATGGATGGGTAAAAAAAAAAAAATAATAATATTATTGAATTTTTATGTTTTTTTCTCAACAACAAAAAAGCACTTTTTCTTTTTAATTTATTTTCTAAAAACTGCAATGCATGACATTTTTAAAGCTTGATATATATGTACACTGAACAAAATTATAAATGCAACACTTGTTGTTGAGCTGAACTCAAAGATCTAAGACTTTTATGTACGCAAGACCTATGTACACAAAAGGCCTATTTCTCTCAAATATTGTTCACAAATCTGTCTAAATCTGTGTTAGTGAGCACTTCTCCTTTGCTGAGATAATCCATCCACCTCACAGGTGTGGCATATCAAGATGCTGATTAGACAGCATGATTATTGCACAGGTGTGCCTTAGGCTGGCCACAATAAAAGGCCACTCTAAAATGTGCACTTTTATCACACAGCACAATGCCACAGATGTCACAAGTTTTGAGGGAGCATGCAATTGGCATGCTGACTGCAGGAATGTCCACCAGAGCTGTTGCCCGTGAATTGAATGTTCATTTCTCTACCATAAGCCGTCTCCAAAGGCGTTTCAGAGAATTTGGCAGTACATCCAACCGGCCTCACAACCACAGACAACATGTAACCACACCAGCCCAGGACCTCCACATCCAGCATCTTCACCTCCAAGATCATCAGACCAGCCACCTGGACAGCTGCTGCAACAATCGGTTTGAATAACCAAAGAATCTTTGCACACACTGTCAGAAACTGTCTCAGGGAAGCTCATCTGCATGCTCGTCGTCCTCATCAGACCTGACTGCAGCTCGTCGTCGTAAACCGACCTGAGTGGGCAAATGCTCACATTCAATAGCGTCTGGCACTTTGGAGAGGTGTTCTCTTCACGGATGTATCCTGGTTTTCACTGTATAGTGCAGATGGCAGACAGCGTGTATGGCGTTGTGTGGGTGAGCGGTTTGCTAATGTCAACATTGTGGATCGAGTGGCCCATGGTGGTGGTGGGGTTATGATATGGGCAGGCGTATGTTATGGACAACAAACACAGGTGCATTTTACTGATGGCATTTTGAATGCACAGAGATACCGTGACGAGATCCTGAGGCCCATTGTTGTGCCATTCATCCACGACCATCACCTCATGTTGCAGTATGATAATGCATGGCCCCATGTTGCAAGGATCTGTACACAATTCCTGGAAGCTGAAAACATCCCAGTTCTTGCATGGCCAGCATACTCACCGGACATGTCACCCATTGAGCATGTTTGGGATGCTCTGGATTGGCATATATACGACAGCGCGTTCCAGTTCCTGCCAATATCCAGCAACTTTGCACAGCCATTGAAGAGGAGTGGACCAACATTCCACAGGCCACAATCAACAACCTGATCAACTCTATGTGAAGGAGATGTGTTGCACTGCGTGAGGCAAATGGTGGTCACACCAGATACTGACTGGTTTTCAGACACCCCCAATACAGTAAAACTGCACATTTTAGAGTGGCCTTTTATTGTGGCCAGCCTAAGGCACACCTGTGCAATAATCATGCTGTCTAATCAGCATCTTGATATGCCACACCTGTGAGATGGATGGATTATCTCGGCAAAGGAGAAGTGCTCAATAACACATATTTAGACAGATTTGTGAACAATATTTGAGAGAAATAGGCCTTTTGTGTACATAGAAAAAGTCTTAGATCTTTGAGTTCAGCTCATTAAAAATGGGGGCAAAAACAAAAGTGTTGCGTTTATAATTTTGTTCAAGGTATAATATATGTACTGTATATATTGTCTTGATTGTCATTATTGTTAACATTTTCAAGTATATAAGTACAAATATAAAAAATGACAGACGTAACAAAAATAAAATAAAATGTTTTAAAATGTAATTCCTTTTTCATCAGCATACACACATAACACACTTGGTTAATGACGTTAAACTGAATGGACAAACATATTTGGATGCAGTTTTCAGCAGATTACGCTCCTCTAGTGTTGATACAAATTTTACCAAGACAGCATTAAAGCTCTCTGCTGCACAGAAGTCATGTTTATTATTATTATTGATATTCTCCATATAATGCCATTTAGTAGCCAGGTTGTAACATAATATTTAAGTTTTGGTCAGTGAATAGCTTGTATGATTTTAATGCCCTCAATGTCTGTAGTGGTTACAGCCCTGTTGGGTAAAATATGTTTAACTGAGCACAGGGCATTTCTTAAAGCTTGTGTAAGTCTGAGTAATACAACACAGCATGAATCAGGCCACAGTCCAGTGAACCTGCGTGTGGCTTCTTATCTCTGAACATGATGCCGTCTTGAGTCTGTCATAACCTGAGCTCCGTTGGGAGCTTTATGATGGACGGCGCCGGCTGCAGCTAGCTGACAGCTCACTTAGCGTGCTTTAGAGTTCTGATCGTGTATTCACCTCCACACACGGCAGTCGTGTAAAGCTGACCTGATGCTCTCTGACACGCTAACAGTGCGGCCCATCGGTCCTGCTCAAGGTACTAAAATACACGTACACAGACACATCAGCTCTACCTACACGGACACACTCAAGTCTAAAACACTTCTTGACTGGACAACCTGCTGTGTGTCCACGACTGTCAGGTTACTAGGAGGTGTGCTAAAGAAAGTCCACGCACAGAGACAAAGATGTTGATTCACTGCATACAGACTCCAATGTCCTTTACACTGACTTGGGAGTTTATAAGTATGGCATAACTTCTGTTTATTTGTATGTTATTTAAATGATGCATATAACCCATTTATTACAAAGTAATAGCTAGCATTAAAGGGATAGTTCATCCCAAAATGAAAATTATATCATTAATTACTCATAATTACTCATTAAAAACTCATAAGACTTCGGAACACAAATGAAGATCTTTTTGATGAAATCTGAGAGATGTCTGTCTCTCCATTGATTGCCTTTGCAAAAAACACTTTGACGCTTTAAAAAGATCATAAAGAGAACCGAACATGAATAACGCACTACGCACAAGAACAATCCACTTCCGGAAGAGCATTAGTTAACTACATTAGTTAACATGAACTAATAATGAACTGCATTTATACAGCATTTATTAATCTTTGTTAATGTTAATTTCAACAATTACTTATACATTATTAAAATATTGATAACGTTAGTTAATGCACTGTGAACTAACATGAACAAACAATGAACAACTGTATTTTCATCAACTACCGTTAATGTAGATACAGTAACAAATGTATTGCTCATGGTTAGTTCATGTTAGTTAATACATTAACTAATGTTTAACTAATGAACCTTATTGTAAAGTGTTACCCCATTCTCTTTATCTTTCTGAAGTGTCAAAGTGTTTGTTGCAAAGACAGTCAATGGAGAGACAGGCATCTCTAAGATTTCATCAAAAATATCTTAATTTGTGTTCCGAAGATGAACAAAAGTCTTACGAGTTTGGAACGACATGAGGGTGAGTAATTAATGACATCATAATTTTTATTTTGGGGTGAACTAACCCTTTAACATTTATCCACCTTATTACAGTGCAAGTGGCTTAGTTTATTTAAAATATACATTTAGCAATTTTGTACAAATGTTTTGATAATTCTTTACATTACATTACTCTTTACAGCTCATCTGCATTAACTAACATAAAATAACAATGAGCAATATACTTTTACAGCATTTGTTAACTTTTGCTAATGTTACTAAATGAATCGTTCATGTTAGTTCATATAGCATTAACTCATGTTAACAGATACGACTTTTGATTTTAAAAATGTATTAGTAAAGACTGAGATTAACATTAACTAAGGGTTTATTTACACTTCAGCAATGTACTTAATTTTTTTTCCCCATTGCGTTTTTCATGTACAGACGACAATGTTGTCAAAATGATCCCGGTTCACATGGATCTGTGAAAACGACTAAAAAAACCGTATTATTCATGCCAGGCCAGTAGTTGGCGATGTCATTGTGTAAAGAAACATTACGCGACTATAGACTGAACACGATACACATACACATGACATCCCCGTTTTCACAAATTCACGTTTTTGCAGTTTACACAGAGATGTTAATGGTATAGTTTTCAAAAACTTTGAAACCTGCTTTCAAAGGTCTGCATTTTCAGCCCCATAGATTAATAAATGCTGTAGAAGTATGTTAATTGTTAGTTCATGTTAATTTATGTTGTTCATTAATGTGAACAAATGAAGCCTTATTGTAAAGTGTTACAAAGGGAGTTTGTTTTATATGTGGTTATTTCATTTTTTAAAAGATGAGCTAAATGAATTACAGGATACCAGCATTTTTATACATACAATATAGCACACAAACTGGATAGGTGTTGGTGTTAGTTGTAAAGTTTAACCGGAAAACATTGAGCTTGGTTTGGTCTTATAAATTTATATGAAATTTGGTTCTATAAAATATTAAAATGGAATAGAAAATGAGTAAATAAATAATGATAATAAAAAAAATTACATTTTGCTCACTCTGGCACGCAATGTGGAGATGATGGCCACAGCAGAATGTTTCTTGTCCTGAAAGGATGCACTAAGGCACTTACTTGGTTAGTGCACCCCCCTTCCATTCATTCTCTTTATCTAAAGCTCTATAAAGGTCTTAAAAAGGTTATTTTGATGAAGGAATGGACATGTCCCTCTCATTCTGTCTATTTAGGATCAGAGGAACAAAGTGACGTGACATCACACACATATTTGCAGCATTAAACCACAAGCGCCTCCATTAAGACACAAGCTTGACTTAGTTTGCACAATGTGATGAGGCCTGGCCCATTTTCATGATGCTTTTATAAGCTTTTATACAGCTGCATGCTCCGACATCCTCAAAGTAGATGGATTAAATGTTTTTGTGTGTGTGTCTTGCGCATCCATTGTACGCCAACACACTTCAGCATATTCATTTCAATCCCGGAAGCCCCGTCTGTCCCTGTCGCCCCTTCAATGCTCCTGCTCAATCCAATATCAGCGATGGCTCTATTTTTGGAGTGCATTGTTTTAATGCAAATTATAACCATAAAACCCAGTACCCCATTCTGTTAAATTAATAGAATTACGAAAAAATGTAATGATAGCAATTAAGTCTTGAAAATGCAAATTTTATAGTCAAGGACGATTACCTCATTTATAGGATGTGTTGGAGAGATGCCAGTGCCGAGGAATACAGATCCTGGTTGCTCTATGTTACATCATGACGGATGTTTGCCGTGAGATTGCGCACCTACAGACACAACTAACAAGCACAACACGCAGCTCTCACAATCTTTCCTTACCGCATCTGCTTGATTTAATACTAATTGACGATAGAACCGACAATTCAGTCAAAAAATAAAATAAAATAATTGCAACAAAAATGTTCCTAGACTACGATGATCCAAAGGAGCATAACAAAACGAAATGAGAAAATTGTAAAACACAGCAGAATGAATGGCACAGACAAAAAGCACAAAAATGGCACAACAAAAATAATCCACAAATGATGAATAATTACAGCAATGTGCAATCTCTCTATATTTTAGTCGTTGGTGTCAAAGTTTAGTGTCAACCCTCTCTGTGTTATAAATAAAACATTTCTTTCAACCTAACAGTGGAAATGACATTCAAGCGCTGCGGTGATAGAGAGCCAACAACGTTTACGTGGGTGAAATACTCACAGAAGTTAATTATCGGAGAAAGGGAGAGGCATAATGAAATGAATCTTTAATGACTCTGCGTAGCTGTAACCTTTTCTGAGCTCTCTGCCTCACTAGCAATGTTAAATCACCCAGCATGCAACATTCTGAAACAGCTACAGCTGCAAAAATCAAGGCCTATGTGCAGTTAAACATATTCAAGGGGGGAAAAAAACGTGATTTGCCTAATGATTTTATTATGATTTCAATTTTTTTTCTGTTTGATTTTCGAACATTGACATTGAAAGAGTTCATATCTATCAAGCTTTGATGGTAATTAAATTCAGCCATACAAAGACTGCAATGACTTCACCATCTTTCTCTGACTAAAAAATGTCTCTATCAACTGATAAACGAGGTTTGCATCTGAGCATTCTGTCATTAATCACTCACCCTCATGTCGTTCCACACCCGTAAGACCTTTGTTCATCTTCGGAACACAAATTAAGATATTTTTGATAAAATCCGATGGCTCAGTGAGGCCTCCATTGCCAGCGAGATAATTAACACTTTCAGATGCCCAGAAAGCTACTAAAGACATATTTAAAACAGTTCATGTGACTACAGTGGTTCAATTGTAATGTTATGAAGTGACGAGAATACTTTTTGTGCACCAAAAAAACAATAACAAAAAAAAAAACAGACTTTATTCAAAAATATCTAGTGATGGCCAATTTGAAAACACTGCTTCATGAAGCTTCGAAGCTTTACGAATCTTTTGTTTCGAATCAGTGGTTCGGAGCGTGTATCAAACTGCCAAAGTCACGCCCCCCAGTGGTGAACCGTTGAAATTTTTAAAAACTTATGACGTAACAAAGCCTCGTTTACTGAAATCACGTGACTTTGGCAGTTTGATACACGCTCCGAACCACTGATTCGAAACAAAAGATTCGTAAAGCTTCGAAGCTTCAGTGTTCGAAGCCCATCATTACTTTGTTTTTTTCTCACACAAAAAGTATTCTCGTCACTTCATAATATTAATGTTGAACCACTGTAGTCACATGAACTGTTTTAAATATGTCTTTAGTTGCTTTCTGGGCATCTGAAAGTGTTAATTATGTTACTGGCAATGGAGGCCACACTGAGCCATCGGATTTTATCAAAAATATCTTCATTTGTGTTTCGAAGATGAACAAATTTCTTACAGGTGTGGAACGACATGAGGGTGAGTAATTAATGACAGAATTTTCATTTTTGGGTGAACTAACCCTTGAACTCAGTGACCTACAGTGGCACCTACTCTACACAGATGCAGTTTAAGTTTTAAATGCAGTCAATATTTCGACAATGTCACATCTGTATAAATGTATAAAATTTGTACATTTGACCTACTAATACAATGGAGATCGCCCTGCATTATTACAGAATTCCCGGTCACTTTTGTTGGTGGCAAGGAATCTTTAGCAAACGGTCAAGACGGGTTCTATCACCTCAGTCCCAGCACAAACACAACAATACAGACTGCCAGGAGATGATATAATGACGCTATTACAGTGAAGTTGTAAACCTCCACACGCTTAACACACTATCATAATAGAATATTGATTATATAAGGAGCCGACCCCGCTACCCCGGACTACAAAGCATGAAAGGTCATTTGGTGGGGGAGAGTAATAGTGCAGGAGAAATATACTCCACTGGCTTTTCATTAGATTTTTGTCAGATATTGTGTTGTGTGAGCCTGCAACAAGAGAATAATTCTTAGTGCGCTGTGAATCAGAAAACATCCAGACAAAATTCATGATATATATTTTGTCTTTGTCTGCCTTTACTGTAATCGAAAGCCAATGTCATGGGAACGGGGCCGTATTTCTTGAGCCGTGATTCAGGAGGTTTTGCGAGCGAGAGAGCCGCGGTTTACCTAATTAATTTTGTTCATCGTACTGTGTTGCACGTGGCATATGCTTTCTTCTGCTCTGTTTTTAGTCATTAATTTAGCTCTGCAAACACACATGGTGTACTATAGTGCAAATCCACATCTGTCCACATCACCATTAGTAACAGAGCGGCAATTTAGAGTATTAAAGGCTGATCGTAGCATTTGGGAAATGTGCTACAGGAAAACAATGACAAATAACTGCGCCGCATGCAAACGGAGCTACAAATTACACTACGCGCAGGAGACAGCCATGCTTGATTGAAGCAATTTAATGTTCTCTTAAAAAAAAGGAAGAAAGGAAAAAAGGTCCTGGGAGGACAGTTAAGAAAATGACTTTTTAATCATTTAAATGGCTGGATTCATCTGATGGGTCCAGGACTATTGGCAGACATTAAGAAAAAGATGGTCTTTAAGTTTAGGAAATCTCACACGTTTGGCATACTTTGTGTCTGTAAAATTGTCTTGTGTTAAAAAGTGAAACTCTGCAATTGTTACCCTAAGATCTGATGCTTAAAAATCAGGCTGATTTAGTAATATTTTTCACTTTAAAAATATGTAAGCATGATGTAAGCATGCTTTAGGGGATTTTTCAGTGTATACTGGCCATGAAACATACAGTGTGTGTTAACATAAAATCTCAGCACATGCAATAAATGCACATTACAAAGTAACTAATTCTATACTGTGTCATTGTCGGTCGCAAACTCTGTGATTAATTTTATTTATTTATTTTTTCTCCCAAGGCCTTTGGAAATATATTCATGAAATTTCAATATTCAATGAAACAAGTCATCTTTTAAGCAGGGTGCAACTATGACATTTCATTCCTTATGTCTGTTTAAGGCAACATGTTATTTCAGCCAAATAAATAGCTATTTGTCTTATTTGCAACCCTGCTGTCTTGGTTGGCTAATTGAACAGCGGTTACCGCAGTGGCTTTTTGTTCCGCAGCAAATGAAACTGCCAGTTTAGCATCAAAAATAATCAGTTTGATGAGTATTGTATACACTGGCAGCTCTATGTAATGCAGTATTGATCGTAGCTGCAGCTGTAGCACTGGTCACAGAGAGAGAGACTGATTATTGGCTGTTGATGGATTCTGCTGTGCTTTTATACTGTACGTCTCTGCTTGCACACAATCTCCTGCTGTGTACTAAATAACACATTTTTACAGCGCTAAAATGTTGGATTACACCAAACAGCTCTTAAAATCTTGTTGAATTGAAAATATCTTAAGCAAACCGTTGATGAAACACTGAACATGCTTTGCTTCAACACATAACTGATAAATATATAATGTATATTCATTTAAAAGTTTTGGTAACACTTTATTTTGAAGGGTTAGTTCACCCAAAAATTAAAATTATGTCATTAATTACTCACCCTCATGTCATTCCAAACCTATAAGACCTTCGTTCATCTTCGGAACACAAATATTAGATATTTTTGATGAAATCCGAGAGTTTTTATGATCTCTGATAGACTGCAAAATTATTACCATTTTCACGGCCCAGAAAGTAAGTAAAGACATTGTTAAAATAGTCCATGTGTCTACAGTGGTTTAACCTTAATGTTATGAAGTGACATGAATACTTTTTGTGTCTGGGTTCTACATCAGAATGCTGGCTCATTATTGGCCAACGCCATTCACGTGAGCAGCATGACGCATATGTGCGATGCAGATGCAGGAGCTGGCCAATACTTAGCCGGTGTCCTGACATTGAACCCAGAAGCTCTGCACTGCGTTTACTACATGAACAGCATAGGAGACTGACATGGAAAAGAACAAATTGTCGAACAAAGTTTTTATTTTTGTTTGTTTTTGCTCACAAAAGGTATTCTCATCACTTCATAACATTAAAGTTGAACCTCTGTAGTCACATGGAATATTTTAACGATGTCTTTACTACCTTTCTGGGCCTTGAAAGTGGTAATAACGTTGCAGTCTATCGGAGGTCAGAAATCTCTCGGATTTCATCAAAAATATCTTCATTTGTTTTCCGAAGATGAACGAAGGTCTTGCGGGTTTGGAACGAGGGTGAATAATTAATGACAGAATTTTCATTTTTGTGTGATCTAACCCTTTAAGGTGATAGAGTTACAAGTTACTACATGTACTTACTATAGTAATAACAATAAAATATGCATAACTACAAGTAACTAACCCTAACCGTAACCCTATAGTAAGTACATTCAGTTAATTAATATTACTCAGTACTTATTTGAGTAAATGCAATGTAAGTACATCATCTTAAAATAAACCAAAAATAAAGTTTTTCTATACAGTTAAAGATGAGGTTGAACAACAACACGATTAATTTCTATTCAAGGGGGAAAAAGTAAGCCGGGCCTTATTGTTTATCCATGAAGTGACATTTTATCCATGGGGAAATGACTGGATTCTGAAAAGTTGTCTCTATAGGACAAAGCAAGTCATAACATTTTAGTAAAATTTTAGAGAGACTTTTTTTGTTCATATGGAATAACGTACACTGATGAATCATAGTTCAATCAGGAACATGCATATATCAAGTTAATAGTGTCAGTACTATGACAACAACACATTTCCATTTCAAAATGCAGTTCACAATTACAACATAACTGCTCTTAAAGGGTTAGTTCACCCAAAAATGAAAAATTCTTTACTCACCCTCATGCCGTTCCATACCAGTAAGACCTTCGTTAATCTTCGGAACACAAATTAAGATATTTTTGTTGAAATCCGATGACTCAGTGAGGCCTCCGTAGCCAGCAATGACATTTCCTCTCTCAAGATCCATTAATGTACTAAAAGCATATTTAAATCAGTTCATGTGAGTACAGTGGTTCAATATTAATATTATAAAGTGACAAGAATATTTTTGGTGCTCTGAACCACTGATTCGACATGCTGATTCATAATGCTCTGAAGCTTCCTGAAGCAGTGTTCTAAAATCGGCCATCACTATATGAGTCGTTATTTTTGGTGCACCAAAAATATTCTCGTCGCTTTATAATATTAATATTAAACCACTGTACACACATGAACTGATTTAAATATGTTTTTAGTACATTAATGGATCTTGAGAGAGGAAATGTCATTGATGGCTATGGAGGCCTCACTGAGCCATCGGATTTCAACAAATATATACGGGTGTCTTATGGGTGTGGAACGCCATGAGGGTGAGTAATAAATGACAGAATTTTCATTTTTGGGTGAACTAACCCTTTAATATATAATTTTATAGTCTATTTCACAGCTCTCTCACAGGTCACTATATGATTTCACAGTGGAAAAAAGCAACATGTACATTATGCTAAACATCACCTTGTGCTTTCCAGGTAAGAAATAGAGTCACAGTTTCAACAACATGAGTTAAATTACGATTATTTTAATTTTGGGGTGAACCGACAATTTAAATGTGCTGAATCAAGTTGGCATGCACAGAGATGGCAGCCATGATGATACATGACCAGATTGGTTTATGACTCTCGTATTGATTGCAGTAATAAACACTAAAGAGCATTGGTGTAAAGAAAAATCTCCTCTATGCACAAGTGAGTCTGTGGGAAGTGAAGTGAACGGAAGGAAGTGCTTAATGCAATCAGCATGTTTTTGAATTAAAAAGCATGTGTTCATACGTTAGGTCTTGTGGACTCGTACATGTGAGATCTGAAAATCGGCTAAATATGCCGATGTGTGCATTTTGCAGGCGCCTGCGCCGACGGGTGTCTGCAAGCATAAATAAATGAGTGTGTGTGCTGCAGGCTGCGTTTTCTCTGTGGTGTCCACATGAAAACACCTCTCTCTCTCTCACATAAGGGCTCTGCACATGGAAAAATCAATAGAATGGTGATAGAAATACGCAGCACTCGTTCCCCAGGTAAAAGATTGATCGGAGCTCCGCTGAGGATCTGCCCGAGCTCCAAATAATGGTTAGAGGCCACCGACCTCCAAATCTCTGAAGAAAACACACACACATATACCAGTCCTTCAATAATTATAGCATCACATGACTGAACAATGCTTTATTTAGACAACACATACGCATTGGCAAGCAGTTTTGGAAATGCTGTTTTCAAAATTAGATCATGTTTGAATTTTTTCTTCTTTTTTAATTGAATCAGATCTTAATTTAGAAGATATAAATTTGAATTCAGTATTTTTTGTCTAATGTATTCGAACATAAATATATAACTTAAATATATATAAGTCAATGTTAATCATGTTGTTAATCACTGTTGTAACTGTTAAACTGGAAACTGTCTGCAGACTTTATAGGCATGCTTTATTCCATCACAGACCTATGGATGAACTCATATGATTATTTTGGCATTATTCCCACGGATCACATCATGCTACGGGATCTCAGTGAGAACACAATGAACTCAAAAGAAGGTGGAAAAGAGATGCTGCCTCCCTCTGCATTATTTTCCATTGGAGTCGCCATTTGACAGTGTTACATTAAGAAAGTTAGTGATTTACTTTATTCAATTTTATGACAATCTCGCATTTGTTTTTGTACTGTCGGTTATTTTTATTATAGTTATTACAGTTATTTTCTCATCCAATTTTTATGGACCCCCTTCAATGGACCCTTGATTCTAGACAAATTGTGTGCGTTGTTTTGAAAGGTGGATGTGTCACTTTGTGTCTTTTGTTTTTATTGGCAGTATTTGGGTTAATGAAAGTATATGTTAATAATGTGTGCTGCAGAGGATGCGCTAGTAGCACCTCTAGTCCATCAGTAAAGCGTGCACACTTTGAGTGATGACTTTCCTACAGGAACCAACAGCTGTATGTGCAAATCATGCATATAAATCAATTACCAGAGCCTATGTACTTTAAATGCACCCATTAATTAAGCAATGTCAGATACAATGGAGCGTGAAGTTCATTACATTTTTAGCATTCACGCGCAGGATTATTTGAAGAGAAGACGGTTTTACCTAATGATCAGTGCCACAAAGACATGCTGCTGCCAGAGACAGAGAGAGAGAGTGAGCGTTTTGATGGGACAAGTATAACAGCGGTAGGACAAACATTGAGCTTTTTTTTCCTTCTTTTTTTTTGGTGAAAAGCCTGCGAGGGATGGATGCACCTCCATCAGGTTTATTCTGATGCACTGGTGCATTTGCTCTTACTTGAGCCGTGTGTGTGTGTGTGTGAGGTTGTGGGTCTCTGCCTTCACTATGCCTCACTGCAATTCTGTTTTAATGGCAGGAAAGTAGCTATAAGACAGTAGCCTACATTAGGCATTGACCTCTGCTTAATGAAATACGAGAGAATGTTTCTCGCCACTACAAGTTCAGCGTTGTGACAAGATTTGCATATTCATTTATTTTTTTCTTCCTCGCAAATATTTTTTCGTTCTCAGTGAACAGGACATCTGCCTCTGACACTCCAGAAATAAATAAATAAGACAGGGAATAAACGAGCAAAATCCACATGATACATCCAGATGTTCATAGTGTGATGAGACACAAGATTGTAGCATTTCCTGTTTGTGCAGCAGACCTCACTGAGAACACGACACAGCCACCTCACTGGACAAACATTAATGTCATGTTTCTTCAAATGAGAAAAGCATCTCTTATGAATGCAAAACAAATAATGGTCACAATCCAATATCTGTGAAGACTGAAACTTTTTTTTTTTTTGGGGGGGGGGGGTTGTCTTTTGTTTTTTTATTTTAATAACCAACAATGTTTGCAATTTTTCAGTTCTACTTCTCAAATAACGAAAGGTTCTTTTCAGATTTTTTAGTGGTATTATTAAAAGCAGCGAAAAGCTTAAAGGCAGGAACACACCAAGCCGACATCGACGAACTAGTGGCAACAAAAGCAGACTGCGGGGTTGGCTCATTTCGGCAGCATCTGGGTCCAAAGTTGCCCTGACACACCAAACTGATGCTCGACGGCCAAGTAGCACGTCCGTTCTGCGCCTGCTTAAGATGAAATGCCTTTCCGTACCAGCAGGTGGCAGTATCTGAACAGCCAATCAGAATGATCAGACGGCCTGACGGACTGACAAGTTCCGACGCTGATTCAACATGTCGAATTGGCTGGAAAAAAGCCGACGAGGACCAACTTCAGCCGACAGTGTGGCTGAATTCAGATGGGTTTAATTTGGATTTGTCTATGGAAGTGTTTTAGACTCTTATTGTACGAGTTCCCGTCCACTGGCATTATTTGACTGACAGACGGCAACGGTTGGAGTTAAAAATCATCATTTGTGTTCTACTGAAGAACCAAAGACACCTACATCTTGGATCCCCTGGGGGTAAGCAGATAAACATCAAATTTTCATTTTTGGGTGAACTATCCCTTTAAAGGGTTAGTTCACCCAAAAATAAATTTTTACTCACCCTCATGTCATTCCACACCCGTAAGACCTTTGTTCATCTTCAGAACACAAATTAAAGGTACTAAAAAATATATAAAAAAAAAAGTTCATGTGAGTAAGTGGTTCAACCTTAATGTTATGAAGCGACGAAAATACTTTTTGTGGGCCAAAAAAAAAAAAAAAAAAAAAAAACGACTTGAACAATAGCCGATTTCAAAACACTGCTTCATGAAGCTTCGAAACTTTACAAATCTTTAGTTTCGAATCAGTGGTTCGGAGCGCCAAAGTCATGTGATTTCAGTAAATGAGGCTTCGTTACGTCATAACTGTTTCAAAATTTCAATGGTTCACGTGACCTCACTGAGCCATAGGATTTTATCAAAAATATCTTTGTGTTCCGAAGATGAATGAAGGTGGAATGACATGAGGGCGAGTAATTAATGACAGAATTTTCATTTTTGAGTGAACTAACCATTTAACAGTCATAAAATCAGTGACACACATGGCCTCGAGTCGCTGACTGTTTTTATCTCGTCTCCTACACACAGTTAATGTTTTTGGGACCTAAAACGGGGGTTATGCAGTAATTGATCAAAATCTGATGATGTTTAAAACCATTCTTACGAGTATACCTAAATTCCCTCTACACGTATTCTCCTGACATAGTATAAATCTTATTACATTTTTAAAAAAAGTTCTTCAGCTGACATATCTTAAAGAGAAAGTGCAAAGAGTTCCTAAGTCAAATCTGAAAATTTGAAAAGGCTTTGTGTAGTTTAATTCAACTAAGCAAAGTCAGAGCACAATAATGCAGCCTGCAGAATGGCCTCTATCATACCCACTGCACCAATCACCTTCTCTATATATTCAATACCAGCAGGGCTGGTTAAATATTGAATTACACAAAGTGTTTCCTTTTCATGTTTCCCTCCAAGTACCAGCAGGACTGTGTAGATGCAAGAAAATACTTCAAAAAGTTGCAGTTCCTATATCATGGTTTGACTTCTCTTTTCACTGAAATCAGCAAATACACAGAACAGAGAACCCGCCGGCATCTTTCACAGAAATAACTGCTGCTGGGAAGCCATTTGAATTTTAAGTCAAAATGAAACAGTATTTGTCATTAGCAATCAAATATTTGAAGTGCTGGTATACCTTCTGACATATGGAAGGAACGCCACTCTTTCAGAACAACTTTATTATTATTATTTATAGTACACAGGTCATCATCATAGAAGAGAATTCAGACATTCATACACCACCTATTAAAATGTTGTGGTCAGTAAGATTATTATGCTCAAAACTTATGCTTCTTTAATCAAAAATACAGTCAAAATATTGTGAAATATTAAGTAAATTGAAAATAGATGTTTTCTATTTTAATATATTTTAAAAGTGTACTTATTCCTGTAGTGGCCAATTATCATCCATTATTCCATTCTTCTGTATCACATGATCCTTCAGAAAGCATTCTAATATAGTGATTTGATGATCAAAATTATACACAATTGTAAATTGTTGTGTCCTTTGTTTTTAGGATTTTTTTTTCCTAACAGAATGTTTAAAGTTTTCAAACAGAAGAGCATTTATTTAAAATATATATTTTGTAATATTATAAATGGCTTGATTATAATTTTTGATACATTTAATGCATCATTCTTTTCAAATATATTAATTTGAAAAGTTTATATATATATATATATATATATATATATATATATATATATATATATATATTATATATATTATTAAAAATATTTCTTTTAATAAATATTATATTAATCATTTCTAAATAAATAAATGACCCCCCACACTTTTAAATGGTAGTTTATATAAACTTCCTATACAACCTGAATAAGTTATTTCCCTTTAATAAGTTATTTAACTGGAATTATAAGACCAAATAATGGTCTGGGGAAATTTTGTTTTTTTGTTTTTTATTTAGGAATATTGTTTTTATTAGGGATATCAATTTAACATATTACTGTACCTTGATATGATTAAACTAAACTAAGTCCACGGTGAGACATTTTTAAAATGAAAAATAATCCATGTAGTATTCTTATTATTATAATTTTCTATAATCGATAATAATTTCAAAAGAAATATAAACAAATTGTTTAGTATATAGTACATATCGCATGTCATCCACTATCCGTTGTAATAAAATGCAAGAATGCATGATGGATATGAATGAGTTTAATGGACTGAATGTGTGTTTCTGATGCTGGTCAGGGAAGAAACTCGAACTGTACACACAGACACACACACACACAAAGAGAGAGAGAGAGAGAGAGAGAGAGAGAGAGAGAGAGACAGATGAAGGCTCATCTCAGCTGGGCTGTTCTGAGCTAAAAGCCCTCTGGTCACTACTCACTGATGCTCTCTCGTCGCATAAAAGACAGAAAGTTCAATGAGCACACGAGAGTCATAAGCGCTGAGGTGCTGAGAGTCCCAAACAGCTTTTCCCTAAACAGCCGCAACTTTGGACCATAATGGCCGCCCATAAAGAAAATCATCATCAATGAAAATGACAGGTTATTAAGATCTGATATTAAGCAATGGGGTTTAATAATGATAGGTTATCTATAAAACCTTTACAACCTGGCTCCGTACGAACAGATTCAATCTCACCCGACCGCCACCGCTGACACATGTTAATAAGCCCACAACCTTTAATTAAGCAGTATATATAAGTAGGGCCCCATTAAGGGCTGATTTGTGGGCGAGTTCATTACGTCAAGCACCGGGCAGCAGACACATACTCAATACAAATCAAGGCAGACAGAATATTATCCTGCTTAATGTGGCCCCAATATTGATATTTTATCACTGTGTCTTGATAAGTGACTTTTAGAATCGTCATTTTTCATGGTGTTGAAGCAGCAGTGAAGACCAAACGACCCGCGTTCATGTCTTCATGGAACTTTTACTTTACATTGTTTTCTGGGTGATGAACTGCCTTGCTTTTATGTATTGCACTTTTCTTTGACATCTAGCATTGGTTTTCTACTTCTGTCCTTAGAGATCTGACACAAAAACCTGAAAATATGAAAGCCACAATATTTTTTTTTTGGTTCTTTTTATTACTGTAGGTAAAGTTGCATTCAAATCTTCATTGAAATCCATGGTTGTGAAAGTTTAATAGTAGAACATCGGCTTGCATTAAATCTTTCTTAAATGTT
This sequence comes from Megalobrama amblycephala, assembly GCF_018812025.1. Lineage (NCBI taxonomy): Eukaryota > Metazoa > Chordata > Actinopteri > Cypriniformes > Xenocyprididae > Megalobrama > Megalobrama amblycephala. The sequence continues at coordinate 26,577,036 of NC_063065.1, read as the reverse complement.
TTGTTAATATATCTGTTATATTATATATGAAGATTATGTTATAATAATCTTCATTGTTAAATGTTTTTTGCTACCATTTTTTATTGTTTTTTTTTTATTATTATTATTTCTAGGCATACTGTATGTAAGGGTTATGTTTAGTTTAGTTGCCATTTTGCCTTTCTGTTGTCTATATTTAATTTCAGGGGGCGTCTACATGGTTCAAAGTGCAAGTTTTTGTTTTTGTGTAAACTACAAAAACATGAATTTGTGAAAACAGTGACGTCTTGTTAAATGCTTATTACATGTTCAGTCTATAGGTGCGTAGTGTTTTTTTTTACAAAGTGACATCGCCAACTACTGGCCTGGCATGCATAATACAGCATTTTTAGTTGTTTTCATGGATCCGTGTCGTCTATATGCATACAAACGCAAAGGGAATTCTTTTTTCTTTTTTTTTTCTTAGTACATCATTGTTGCGTAAACGTATCCTCAAATTAGTTCTTTATCACGGCATGTTAGTTGTCTTAGTTACCAATTAGTCAAACCTGTTTATCATTTAGTTGCCTTTGCGCACCCTTTGCATGTGTGGCCATTTGTTTTCAGTTGTGTTTGTCGGTTCCCTTCTTTACATTGATGTGTTAATTCTTAGTGTTTTGTATCTCCTGTAATGTATGTGTTTTGGTTTTCATTATTAAAGATTTTTGATTATTGAAAATCCACTGGTCTTCATTGTGTGTGATTGACTACACCACAACGTGGCAGTATACAGTATTACAAAAAAATAGTTAGACACTTAAGTCACACTTGTCTAAATGTCATCAGGGTTCCTACACATTTTCCATTCCACCTCTAGATTTTCAGACCATATTTAACAAATTGTTCACACAGCATTATATTCAGCTTTATATTTGGAATAGAGAACAGTCATCTGTAAATATTTTTATTTTCTCAGGGTTTTTTTTTCATTGACTTTCTCAAAGTGACAACATACAGATTCCCTAAAATAAAAAAAAAATAAAATAAAAAATATAGACTCTTGCATGCAAGCAACTTTCTCGTGCCCTTGAGAAATGATTCACATGCGCATGGGAATTTTTGCGTGCTTGCGCATTACAATTTCTAGTTTTATATATACACTTATAGGCCTAACCTATTTCCTTTGTGTGTCACTGCCATCTTACTATGAATAAAACGAGAGCATGGATGCATATGAATTAATAGAGATCTATTTGCTCAAAATTTGGCTTTTCTTAGGGTAGTAACTTTAATATCAAGGCCTAATGTCTAATTTAACACATCCTCTGTGGTGTCCAAGAATCAACACCACAAAATGGGCTGATGACACAATAGGTGGCTCAGTGTGCATTGTCCTATATGCTAAGTTTAAAGGTGCCGTAGAACGTCTTTTTAAAAGTTGCAATATAAGTCTAAGGTGTCCCCTGAATGTGTCTGTGAAGTTTCAGCTCAAAATACCCCACAGATTTTTTTTTATTCATTTTTTTAACTGCCTATTTTGGAGCATCATTAAATATGCGCCGATTCAGGCTGCGGCCCCTTTAAATTCTCGTGCTCCCCGCCCCCGGAGCTCGCGCTTGCCTTAAACAGCAACAAAGTTCACACAGCTAATATAACCCTCAAAATGGATCTTTACAAAGTGTTCGTCATGCAGCATGTCTAATCGCGCAAGTATGGTATTTATTTGGATGTTTACATTTGATTCTGAATGAGTTTGATAGTATGCTCCGTGGCTAAAGCTAACATTACACACTATTGGAGAGATTTATAAAGAATGAAGTTGTGTTTATGAATTATACAGACTGCAAGTGTTTAATAAATGAAAATAACGACAGTCTTGTCTCCGTGAATACAGTAAGAAACGATGGTAACTTTAACCACATTTAATAGTACATTAGCAACATGCTAATGAAACATTTAGAAAGACAATTTACAAATATCACTAAAAATATCATGATATCATGGATCATGTCAGTTATTATTGCTCCATCTGCCATTTTTCGCTATTGTCCTTGCTTGCTTACCTAGTCTGATGATTCAGCTGTACACATCCAGACGTCCTGCCCTTGTGTAATACCTTGAACATGAGCTGGCATATGCAAATATTCGGGGCGTACATATTAATGATTGTTACGTAACAGTCGGTGTTATGTTGAGATTCGCCTGTTCTTCGGAGGTCTTTTAAACAAATGAGATTTATATAAGAAGGAGGAAACAATGGTGTTTGAGACTCACTGTATGTCATTTCCATGTACTGAACTCTTGTTATTTAACTATGCCAAGGTAAATTCAATTTTTTAATTCTAGGGCACCTTTAATGGTTTCTTGTGCGCACACGAAAGTCTATATATTTTTTATTTTTGCAAAGGTCCTTTTAGAGTGCTAAGAATGTCATGAGAATAAACCCCAAAAGCTTATAAACCTGCATTTTTGCATAATGAAAAGTGCACCTTGAATTCATTCAGTCATGTTTGACAATCACTAAAGATTCACTACACAGCTGCCATGAAAACACACTTCTTGTATGATACATTTATTTTCATTACATTTTTAATTTTCTATTATATAAAAGTAAATAGGGGCAATAGTCTGGAAATGCAAATATTTTTCCATACTCTGCTTTCTTATTTCCATACTTTTTCAAACCTGGAAATTACTCAAATCCAAACTTTTCCAAACTGCGTAGGAACCCTGTGTCATTGCATTTAGTACAAAATATCAAGTAGCAACTGCAAACAAATGCTGTCAAAGTTTGTTTTGTTTTGTTTTCTTCGAATTTTATTTGAAAATTACTTTAAATCTGGTGCTTTGTAGAGTTTTAGTCAGTTCCCCTCAAGTTTACATGTGTCCTAACAGAGAAACATAGGTGTATATATGCAAATGTACTGTAAAGCACCCTTGGGTTTAGAAAGGCATTTAATTTGATTTATTTATTATTCTGTGTGGTTACTTGAGGTTATGGGCTGGGCTCTTTAATTCCATTACTTGAGTCACAGGCACTTCCTCCAAGAGGCTCAACCCTGTGCGATCCTTTAACACACAACAACACAAACGATAACAATTTTTAAAAACATATAACAACTTCCATCACCATTATATATAACTGTTTATCTTAATCCACATCCATTTGCATCTTGGTTTGGTGTTGTTACTCACGCCAGGCAGCTTTTTTCCTCTTCCTCACTCTGAGATGTGTCACACTCTTCATCCTCTCATGTTCCTCATGCAACTCTGACTTCTGAAACTCTTTACTGTCACAATCATCCATCACCTGTAACAACACACCACACAACATTTTTAAACAAATTATTCAGATTTGCTTTGTAATTTCATCTCAGTGAAACTATTTAAGTTATTTTTCCACAATTACCATGTATCCACATTGAAAGTGCAAGGACTACAGTGTCATCTGCTTCCAGTTATTTTACAGTTATTACAGTCCATTATGCTGCTTGATTTTGCAAACTGGTTTTTGTTTTCATATTACAGCTTATTATAGTAAACAAACACTCTGGTTTGTAGCACAGATAGTTTTACTGCACTTTTTTTTTTTTACTGCACTTTGTTCTTCATAGTAATTTGCCTACAGCGGCTAATGAATCAGAAGTCTCACACATTCACAGGAAATTCTTACTTCATTGTTGTAAAATAAGCTGGATATTTTGTCAAAAGTTGGATTGGTGTTGGATTTAATTTAACTAATTTCAATACTTACAATTTTGATTATGTAGACCTTTAAACTAACCTTTAAGCTACAGGAAACTGTACTAGTTAAACATGACAGCCAGAGTGGTGGAAACAATAATGGGCAACAAACAGCATTATGTAACATTAAAAAAATATATAAAATAAATTGACACATACAACAAAGTGATCTTTTGACAATTTTGGGCCGTATCATACACTCGGTGCAGTGTTTTTTGCTAGTATCGCTAGTATAGCCCGACGCAGTTATCATTTTCACGTCCTGCACCACGTTGTAGCAAATGCATTTGCACCCATTTGTGCTCCTATGGGCGTATATATATATATATATATATATATATATATATATATATATATATATAACCTCACTTTCATGTTATAATTTAAACAGATATTAAACTTAGTCTTGTCAACATTTTGGAAATTGTCTTTTGTGTTCATTGAGATATTGTTTAAAATGTTACTTTTCAAAGGTGTAGTCATTTACGCTGAGCACTATATATATATATATATATATATATATATATATATATATATATATATATATATATATATATATATATATATATATATTGTGTTATTTAAAAGAGTGCGTTATTAATACATGCCTATAGGCAAGTGCACAACGTGTGTATACTCGGCTTATTACAGAGACGGGAACGCACAGCAGCACACAAACATGCCAAGTATTAAAAATAAAAGGATTACAATGTAAAAGATTATTATTACTATTATGTGCATAAAGATAAAAATGCTTTGGTGGAAACCGGCTTGTCCCGTAGATGGTCTGCTCACACATGAGCAGATCTGTTTGTTTGCTAGAGAAGCGTTCAGTTTCTGCGCTTGCAAATTTCGCCATGTATATAGCGAATCCGCCATTGACTCTGATTGGTTTATTGCATGTTATGCCCAAAACACCCGTAACTCATTAAAAGAATAGGGACATCCCTTTTAGACCATACGCCGACCATTTTTCCCGTCCTTAACCAAGCAAAAGTGGTTTTAAAACCCTTAGTTTCAGTGGAGTGCAGTTCAGCACTGCACAAATAGAAACTAAGAGAATAGCAACTTGTTCCTTATTGTGTTCCTTATTTTCTACTTTTGCAGTTGACTTCATGGCATATGAGACATAGTCAAACAAACAAAGTGCAGTGCAGTGATTATAAGCAGACACGAGAGGAGGAACTGAGGTCATTTGTCAATGATTCTAGCTGCAGGATTATTTTAAAGGTTAAATATTTAATATTCAAATGCTAATCTGGGTCAATGTGGCTTCAGTCGGCCGTCCTGAGCTCTGACTCATAAATGTGAGCTCAACAGAAGGACTTTAATGGAGAATCTGATACACTATTACCCAAATGAAGATATGACACATAAAATGTCACGATTCTTACCTCATTGCCTGCACTGGGAGCAAATGATCACCCCAGGTTAGAGAAGAGGTCTCTGGAAATGCCTTGGTTCAATAGCACACTAATAACACACTGAATTAATGATACAGGGGTGACTGGGACGGACAAGATGTCATAAATGCTATACTTCAGGTTTTGAATCAAAAGTTCAGTTAAATAAATGGTTGTTTTCTCTAGCAGTATTACTAATGAGTCGTAGTCAGTAGTTGGGACTAAAATTTAAAATTTAAAGTTAAAATTTAACTTATGAAACTCCAATATCATCATGCAAATACGGTAAAACTGCATTACATCATACATTACAACACAAGTCTATATATCCTTATAAAAATTTTACATTTTAACTGAAAGATTGAACTAGGGTATTTAAAGGGATAGTTCATCCCAAAATGACAATTCTGTCATTGTGTACTTATTCAGTCACATCTTCTGAAGATACACAATCTCTTTATATGATGAACAGATTTAATTTAGCCTTTTATTCACATATAAACATTGATCAAGACACATACATAGAGCTCGTTAAATACGGTAATTGGAAGCTCAACCTTACTAGCTTGACATGCGAGAACAAAACTTCTTGGTTCTCATGCATCATGCACATTTACCTTTCATTTACCATTTGATGTGCTCAATGTATGTGCGTTGATCAATGTTTATATGTGAATAAAAGCCTAAATTGAATCTGTTCATCATATAAAACAACTATCTCATCAAAAGACTTGGCTTAAACCACTTTGGATTTATTTGGATTGGATCTCTTTATGAACTTTTTGAACAGTCAAAGTTTATGTGGAATTGACTTTCAATAGAGGGACATAAAACACTTAGATTTCATTAAAACATTTTCATTTGTGTTTCGAAGATGAACGGAAGTCTCATAGGCTTGGAATGACACAACTACAACTACAATGATATATAAATAAATTTTTTTGTACATAAATAACATATTTCTCTTAAATATATACATTAATTTGTGTGTATTTATATATACATAATAATTATACACAGTACTCACACATATATTATGCAAACTCAAACTTTTATTTTGTATGCGATTAATCGTGATTAATCGTTTGACAGCCCTAATTTATATATATATTTTTTTTTCCTTGAGGGAAAAAGGGTGCTGTTCAATATGTTTTCTTCATTCAAGACTTTAAGGTCTGTGTCATTTCACTTGAAATAAAATTACCTTGAAAATGTTCATAGGAGTAACAACTAACTCCTGTTTTCACTATTCAAGACAAGTTCTTTAAGGTGCATAATAACCACTGTGTCACTAAATCTATCTGTGTTGTTAGGCAAAAGTAACTAGCATTCAATCATTAGCACCTTTCGATACCAGATGATTGTCACACAGCATCTATTTAAAGAGTTAGCTGCATTCAAGGACAAACAAAAGACACACAGAAACACAAACAGTGCCGCATGCTTCAAAACCTCAAAAGCCACATGATAAAAACAGGCTGGCAAAAGTGAGTGTGTTTAATGCGTGCTGGGTGCTCATCAGCGGTTTTGCCGAGCATTAATAATTTGTGCAGAGGTAATACTCAAGCTGTTGGAGCTGTAGTTGTGCATTTTTAATGGAAGTTTTACAGAAGTGGCGGCAGGCTTCACATATGCTGCAGACGGCATATGGGAACAAGAGATGATGCAGCACAGTTGGCCAGAGCGCCGCTTTCTTAGGCCGCAGACACTTAAACACTAGCCCGAGAGGAAAGACACACGCTCACGCACATAAACCTACTGCCGTTTTAGCACGCGCCCTAATGAATTCACACACGTTTATGTCCAACGCCATCTTGTTTCCACATATGAGGCGGATGTTGGCCCAATCGGAACTGAAGAAGTTATTGGTGCTGCATTCAAATCTGAGCTATTATCTGCCCAATTTGTAGTTACTCAGAGAGCGGTAAACATCTGCTTAAGTAACGTTTGCTTTTAAAGCATCTCTAACTTTAATAGAAACATCACAAGAGCCTCATAAAGTTGTGCTAAAATTGCAACTGATTTAACTGCACTCTTTTCTGTTGCATGCTGACAAAGCTTATCTTCATTGAAACCTAAATCCCCTGCAGTGATGGGTTTGTGCACAGAAATATATTTGGATCTAATCAACTTCAATGGTGTAATACAATTTGTAAACAAAATTTGTAAAGAAATAATGAGAAGATGACTCCAATCCAGTAGCTCGGACATGGGCTCACCCAATCAAAATTTGGTCATTTTCCAAATAGATGTATGAAATCATTTAATAAACAATAATAATTATAATAAAAGTCTATTCACACTATAACTGTATTTATTTAGTGAAAAAGAATGATTAAATGGAAGTTTTCATGGTCCTGCGGTTTACTAGTTTTCGCTATCCCTATAGTTGCATATCATATGCCTGTCAAAATGAAATGTTAAATATGATTCGTCAGTTTATGTCCACAATGTTATCTTTATGACGTAAGGTTGTAAAACTTGTAATAGTAAGATTTGTGCATTTGTGGAGTTAAATTAGAAAATGGCGAAGCCAATATCAATCAGTTGATACTTCAAAAAGCCTCAAATGGTTATCTCAATTGCACTGCTGCAAGAAACCAAGTCTAGCAATGAATCCGGGCGATTGTTTTAATGCAAACTCACAGATACACTTGATTATGATGAGATGATCTCCATTTTTAACTAGAAGTTCCAACATCCAATATTGCAGGAGGATATGTATAGGTAAGTACAAACATTTTCTTAATGTTTATAGTTAAAAATTCTAAACATTAGTTCATATAATGTTTATAGTGACATACTTGATAGAGGATATAAAAGATTCAACTTGATTTTTTTAAAGTCAATTTTAATATAATTTACTGTAATTTAAAATGACTTGTACAGCCAATTTGATTATTGTTGATTAATTTGATTTATTTTAAAGCAGCAACAGAACTTACGTTTTTAAGTTGAAATAAGTGGAATTTTGTGTTGTTTTGAAATTTTGAACTTGAAACTGTGCTGTGTTATATTTTTTAATTTGGCATGCAGTTTTCATACTCTACGCTTTGCCCACCCTGTTATATAAAGGCCCACCCCCTTGAACATTTCTGCCCTTGGCCCTTCTCCTATATTATCACTGTTTTAGAAAAAGCTGTTTTATTTCAATTCAGCAGCAGATATTTTGTGTGGTTGTTCGACTGCTTATTATACACTTAAGCCTCTTTCAGACTGTCAGTCTAAATCTGATTTTTGTGCGTATCTGATTGAAAATCGATCAGATTTAGTAAGTGTGAATGGCAAAAAATGCAAATATGTGGACAGTCAATAATTTTATATCAAATTCCCAATCAGATACACAAATAATCAGATTTTGACTGACAGTGTGAACAGAGCCATACTGTAGCTGTTTCTGATTTAGGTTATTATGACATGCAAAACATACTTATAAAACTTTTTTTTTTCTTGTAAATATTCAAATATTCAGATATTTCAGTATAAATTTCAATAAAACTTGAGCAAAAAAGTACAAATTCCCAAAAAATAATACTAAAGTGCATACTGAAATACTTTAAACCCCTGCTCATATCAATCCAACAGCTTGAGTTTTTCTGTGCTCAAGTATATTTGTGAGAGCTTCTACTGTACATGTGTAGCTGTATCTGTAAATCTTCATGTCACTTTGTGTACTAGACCTTACTTCTAGATGAATTTTCAGAACATCAAATAAAACTGTTTTCAATTTATTTTATATTCTAGATGTTATTAAATTACATTATATACATTGAGAATTAGTAGATCCACAGTGCTGTCTTGGTGCTGGCATGGCTGTCGCATGTGCCCTAGGGTGGGCGGCACTGATGCTATCAGCGTCTTTCGTGTGTCAGCCTGCCCATTGCCACACCCATCACACACTCCAGATATGGCCTGACACTTCCCTCTGCTGAGCCAGCAACAAACACTATACACAACCCCCTCCTAAAATAATCAAAGTCACTCAGTGCGGAAGTCCACATGAAATCAAATAAGAAAAAAATAAATAAATAAACAAATACTTTCTTAATACACACTCTTATTGTGCAAAAGTCATCATTTCATTAACATTCAATATTATTATTATTATTAATATACTGTTTATAAATTATTAGGTAAAAAAAATAATGCCATCATGTGCTGAATTAACTGCTTTTGTGCGGAAAGTTCATATAATGCATTGACGGCCTGAATGCTAACATTTAACATGAATTAATGAATGAACTAATGAATGAACGAACAAATAAATTAATTAATACATGCATGCATACATAAATATATAAACAAATGTGTCACATTACAGCAGTAAAATTGGTTAGGAATAAAGCTTCAGATAAATTCCAGATTCCAAAAATAAAACCAATGACTGATTCTGCTAAATTTTTGGGCCTACAGATGGTTTTTGGTCAAAATTACAACACCTTTGCAAGAGTGATTTTTTTTTTTTTTTTTTAAATCTGGCATATACAGAATGATTTGCTATTTTTCAATGCTGGTATACAGAATTTGGTCTTCTAAACATGGACAAAGTTCAGGAATTTTTGACAGCTTCACAAGTCTGTTGTTGTTTAGTATCATCACTGATGTGTTTGTGTTTGCAGCTCTTCAGGGCCACCCCTCAGACTGATAAATATGTGGCGTGTTCGGTGGTGCTCTCATCAGTCACAAAACAGCTCAGGACGCCATTAACCGACCGCACTGCCTGCAAGCGAGCCGTTGACACGCATGCAGCATAAATCTGCTGTTTTTGACACGGAAGTTCTAAAATATTAATTTTGTTAGGATGATCCAGGTTGTTCTCGGGGGGGATGGGAGTTAATTCATGTGCTTGCAGTTGTTACCAAGCAGAATCAGTGGTACATTTAATTAGACAGCAATCTGGACGGCAGTCTGCGCCCTGCTGTTCCACTGCATTTAATAACGTGTAAAGCCATGGGCGGAGGTTAGCGAATATATCCCATTATAGATTCCTAGATTATCCAAAGTAAGAAAGAATTAGCACCTAGTCCAGGTGTGAGGGATACATTCATGAGCGATATGCATTGACTGCCTGTGGTGAAGGTGACAATACCCTATTCTTTACACTCTTTAGCTCAGTTCTAAAACCTAGTGAGAGGCAGAATTTTTAGGCATCATTAAACACACTCGGACAAGAAGACTTTTTCACAAGGTACACAGTAAAAATGATTTTTCGAAGTTGTAAATAAAACAAATATTATATGGATACATTTTACAAGAAAACACCATTTCAGTTTTTTCTAATTCAAAATTTCAAGTTCAGTTCAATGTGTTACTTGCTGTTGTAATTGTTTGTGATATTTAGTAGCAATTTCTGAGTGAAAATTGTTTCCACATCAAAACAGTATGCTGGTATTTTAGATCGTTTTGGCTAAAACCTAAGGAAGAATTGTTTGTATCCTTCACAGGTAAGACAATACCAGAACGTATTGTAATGATCAGTGAGATGCTGGGTGGTCTAGAAAAAATATATATTCATTTAATACTGAATAATAAAATTTCCTGATAACTTACTCACCCCCATGTCATCCAAGATGTCCATGTCCTTCTTTCTTCAGTCGAAAAGAAATTAAGGTTTTTGATGAAAACATTCCAGGATTTTTCTCCATATAGTGGACTTCAATGGACCCCAAAAGGTTGAAGGTCAAAATTACAGTTTCAGTGCAGCTTCAAAGCGTTTTACATGATCCCAGACGAGAAATAAGGGTCTTATCTAGAGAAACCAAAGCTCATTTACAAAAAACGTTTTAATCATAAATGCTCATCTTGAACTAGTTCTCTTCTTCTTCTTCTCTATTAGAATTCCGGCAGTGTAGACGCTGCTAAGTGTATTACTGTCCTCCACTGGTCAAAGTTTAAACTAATTGTTATATACTTGCACTAGCATATTGTCGCATTATCGCATAGAATGCTTTGAAGCTGCACTGAAACCTGAAACCTTCAACCGTTTGGGGTCCATTCAAGTCCACTATAAGGAGAATAATCCTGGAATGTTTTCATCAAAAACCTTAATTTCTTTTCGACTGAAGAAAGAAAGACATGAACATCTTAGATGACATGGGGGTGAGTAAATTATCAGGAAATTTTAATTTGAAAGTGAACTAATCCTTTAAGTTTAGGATTCTGCCATAGAAGATGCCCACCTCTATAATAGCTCCATCAGGTTGTCTTAGGAAGTGTCTGTAATGTTGGCGCAGGCCGCTCAAGTGCAGTGTGTAGATGGATATATGGGTGCTTGTTTCACATCCTGTAACGGGCATGCCTACAGGTGGTGCCAATCCTCCCAAAGGCTCCTCCTCTGTCCAGATGTAGTCATACACTGCCACCTAATGAGACACATACACCCCCCACACATACACACATCTTATTAGAGATGACTCAAGTATATATACTGTATTACGGTACCAAGTACTAACACAATTTGCTGAGTTACGGCTTTTGAAATTGAGCACATGCTCTACAGAAAGTGCTGTGTACATGAATCAGTGGGGCCCAAAACAACACTGGACACCATTGATGAAAAAAAAAAAAAAAAAAAAAATATATATATATATATATATATATATATATATATATATAGAGAGAGAGAGAGAGAGAGAGAGAGAGAGAGAGAGAGACAAAACATCTTTTGCTTCCACAGAAGAAAGAAAGCTATACTATTTTTTAAGGACATCAAGGTGATTTTCAATTTTGGGTGAACTATTTCTTCAATGTAAAATTGGTTGTCTTACATTTTTATGCTGCATGCACTGTCAACTCAACCAACATTACCAACCAACATTATTTTGTTATTTATAAACTACTCCCTGAACTATGCACTCCACAAAGACATACATATGTGCATTTCAAAATATGTTTTAATTTCAACAGTTTTACATTGTGGATTATTTAAATTCGGGGGTGCAAGAGTGACAATATTTTTGGCCATGACCGTAAATGAAGGAAAAACAACTGGGAGGAAAGAAAAAGAAGAAAAAAAAACTGATTTTTGTCAAAATATCTAATTGGTGCATTATGCCTTGCAGTGTAAATGCATGCTATGCCACTGTCATTAATAACAGTCAAAAAACGAAAAAGTTGACAAGAAAAAAAAAACTGCTCTTAATTTATTTCTGTAATTGCATAATTACTTGACACCATTGTTTTAATACAGTTTGTTCATTTGCATATTCCCTTTAAATAATTAACTTTCAATTAAAGAGTGTTGAGTGGCATATATGTTTTGCTGTGATATCAACATTTGGTATCAGGAATCATGATATTTTACTGGACAACGCTAATGCAAAGAAAGCAAAAGATACACTACGACCGCACGCTCATGTAGCTGCATGTGTTTGTGTGTGTGTGTGTTCAGATCAAGGGTGTATCTGAGTGCAACTGCATGCTTGCACGAATGCTTACCCTGACGCAATTACCTGCCCTACCTGCGGCCACAGTTCAGCGCTCACTGAGATGAATGCAAACCCGGATAGTTGACAGTAATGGCCTGTAATTTACAGCTGTGCTTGTGAAGTGATGAGCTCTGGCTGAGAGACGCAGGAATGCAGCGTGTCAGGTTTCTGCATGACTCACACAGCCTCTGACCCTGACACGACACTAACACACAGCAGTCTATAATAACCTGCTTCAGCCTAATCCTTAAACGAGGGAAAGGAAAAACAGAGAAACTACTGGCCCGTATCACTCATTAATACTGGTGTTAAAGGCTATGCTTGGAAAAGCATGCTATTTGTACTATTTTTGCACAGTATGCAAATTTTCTTTATGCATGGAATACTCTGAAGATCTACTACATTACTACAGAGTGCTCAACTTGACCTTGCATTTCCAGTAGCATGAATGGAACCGGAAGTGATATCACCCACAAACTCATTGTGGATCCTGTTTGCTTTGTGCAAATATATGTATGAAATACGTAAGAAAAAAAAGTATGTAAAACGCTTGTAGAATCTGTAAAAATGTGAATAATTTTAACAAAATAAGAGAGATCAAACAAAACGCATGTTATTTTTTATTTAGTACTGTCCTGAATGAGATATTTCACATAAAAGTTTACATATAATCCACAAGATAAAACAAAAATACCTGAATTTATTAAGCTGATTTGATGATCCACAACTTTTTTTTTTTTTTTTTTGTGATGGTTGTTCTTGAGTCCCTTGTTTGTCCTAAGTAGTTAAAACTGAGCTCTCTTCTTCAGAAAAATACTCCAGGTCCCGTAAATTCTTCAGATTTCCAGCATCTTTTGGATATTTGAACCCTTTCCAGCTGTGACTATGATTTTGAGATCCACCTTTTCACACTGAGGACAATTGAGGTACTCAGACACAACTATTAAAAAAGGTTCAAAACTTTTTGAATTTGAAGATCAAGGTAAATTGTAGATATTTAAACAAAATAAGAACAATTTACATATCTTTGTCCTGTTCAAAAGTTTTCACACCCCTGAATCTTAATGCATTGTGTTTCCTTCTGGAGCATCAGTGAATGTTTGAACCTTTTTAATAGTTGTGTTTGAGGTCCTCAATTGTCCTCACTGTGAAAAGATGGGTCTCAAAATCACAGTCACTGCTGGAAAGGGTTCAAATATGCAAAAGATGCTGGAAAACTGAAGAATTTGCAGGACATGGAGGATTTTTCTGAAGAACATTGGGCAGTTTAACTGTTCAGGACAAACAAGAATAACCATCACATAACAAAAAAAAAAAAAAAAACAGTTGTGGATCATCCAGGTAACGACACACAGTATCGGCAGATTGTGCATCGTGTTAGTTTTCTTTATTTTGCAAAAAGCACAACATTTTGTTTTTACTGTGAGTGCACACACATAAACGTAGACATTCTGTAGTTTCAATTGATGTATTACTTTTGTCTGTATGACAAAAAAATGACAGAGTATTTTACGTCGATTTTGCTGCTATGTAAAGAAAATCCAGCAAAACTTGTCTGCACGTTTCCCGATCCTTGACTGTTAAAAAACAATGTTTCATAAACTTTTGAATGGGGTCATTTTAATAAATTCAGCTATTTTTTTTTTTTTTTTTTTTTTTTGTCTTTCAGATTATATGTAAACATCTTTTATGTAAAATATCATACTCAGGACAGTAATAAATAAAATGTAACGCATTTTGTATGATCTCTCTATTTTTATTAAAATTTAAATTATTCTCATTTTCTGCAAGTGGTTCACATACTTTTTCTTGCACCTGTATATATATGACCCTGGAGCACAAAACCAGTCGTAAGGGTCAATATTTTGAAATTGAGATTTATTCATCATCTGAAAGCTGAATAAATACACTTTGTTAGGATAGGACTATAATCGGCCGAGATACAACTATTTGAAAATATGGAATCTGAGGGTGCAAAATATCAAAATATTGAGAAAATTGCCTTTAAAGTTGTCCAAATGAAGTCCTTAGCAATGCATATCCACTCACAAAAATAATGTTTTTATATATTTATGGTAGGGAATTTATAAAATATCTTCATGGAACATGATCTTTACTTAATATCCTAATGATTTCTGGCATAAAAGAAAAATCGATAATTTTGACCCATACAATGTATTGCTGGCTATTGCTACAAATATACCCATTATGACTGGTTTTGTGGTCCAGGGTTGTGTGTGTGTGTGTGTGTGTGTGTGTGTGTGTATTCATAATACTGTAATATAATATTCATAATATATTATTAGTAATATAATATTCGTAATACATTATTCATAATAGTGTTTATTGATCGATGCATACACCATCCTGTTCCACATACTTTTTCATTAACAAATTGCAGGCAGTATACAGTACTACACACTATGCAGTAAAGAGTAGGCTAGAGTTTCGTTCTGATCACAGGCAGAGCTTTGAACATCAAAGGCTCGTGGGAGATTAGCTAGATGCAACAGACACAAACATACAAAATAAAAAATAAATAAATAAATACAAGATGAAAAAAAAATCAGATGTTGTGATTAAATCAGATCTTAAGTGTCTCAGCAGGTCTTATGTCATGAGGGATGGCTCTGATCCGTGTGTACGGGTCCCTTGTGTGTGTTGTACCTGTAATGCACTGCCCTGCTCTATTAGAGGAACACAGGAGACAAGCAGAGCGTGTAACATGCTATATAGGTCATGGATCTCAGACGCATTGGTGTGTGAAGATCACAGCGCCTCTCACCCAACTGGGCCAGCTTCACACTAGTGTCAGCACTGCTACACACACACCCCTCTGACCTCAAACACACACACGCACACTATACATATACTCATCATTTCTCAAACATATGTGTGAATGCGCTGTCACAGCACGTTACGTGCAAAGACTCACCATTCTTTTTAGGTCTGAATTCACTAACAAAAATATTAACATGGTGTTTCAGACATGTACTTTGGAGTGTCATGTAATTTTTTTTTTTTTTTTTTTTAACATGATTATCATTCAGATCGACAGAATATATCAAAGTGCCACAATATTACCCCCCCCCCCCACCCCCCGCCCATTATTGTATATATTTTAAAATAATAGAAAAAGAAAAGTCATAATACAGTGCTGCAGTGATGACGTATTTTTGTAAACCGAAACCCAAAAGTGAGTTTTGGTACCTCGGTACTGAAGTCACGATTCGATATGGGTTCGGTACAGCAGGGGGGAGAAAACCAAACATAAAATTGCTTTTTTTTACATTTTTTTATTAAAGTCATTTATTGAACAAATTATGTTTTTAAATAAATTAAATTATAATTAACATTTCCTTAAGGATAAAAAAAATAAAAAATCTGTCTCAGCTAATGCCGTAAACTATATACAGGGAGCCCTTTCTTGCACATTACTATAATATTAAAGGTTACAATTAACAACAGAGCCCGAACTATTAAATTCAGTTGCTATTTATTTTTAGATATAATAATAATCACTCTAGATGACTGAGGTATGCCTGAGGTAAATGTAATGCTAAGTGAGATATTTTCAAGCTGTTTTATTGATGTCTTTCCGCGGTTGAAACACTGGTTGAGAGATTACATGTAAACATATTTATGCATAGATCATCTGTTCTTCTTCTGTGTTTTTTCCTGTTGTGGCGGTTAGCAAACAGCATTGCATTACCGTGTGCACCGGTTCGGGACAAATACATTACACCTCTAATGTATATATATATATATATATATATATATATATATATTAGGGGTTGCATGACCACTGATTTCTGCTAGTCTATTTCTTATCAAAACAATACTCAAGTTACTCGACTACTTGTGGTTCATGCTACTGTAAATGAAAAGACATGAAATAGTTCTTATCAATAAATGTTTATTTATTTATAGCCTAATGCAACAATTACATAAGTAAACTCTCAAAACATTATAATTATGATATTACATATTTCAATAGAGTAAAGCCAAATAAATAGCTGCACGCAACATTTTAATCCTAACATTTGCGTCGCATATGCAAACTATATGTGCATGGCTGCATGCATACAGTAATTTAATAATAAATTTGAATAATAACTTTAATACTTACCAAGTTTTAATAACAAGAACAAATAGAATCTTACTTCAATCAGCTTGAAAGTTTATAGACTAACACAAGTCATCGTCGCTATCGTCCTCTCCCCACACGCAGTCTTTGGTCGTGCTCATGGATCGCTGGTTTGCATTCAGAAATTCAAGGGCATCAAGAGATCAGTAGTGAGGGAGACATTATTGCCTTTCATTTCAACTGCAATGTCCGCTTTTAGAGAGTCATATTTGCTTACAGAATTCACAGATGCTCGTTTGCTTCATGGTGTGCGTCTCACTAACATTTGCCTTTGTTGTTGGATGTTTCAATTGTAGGTAGTTGTGCACAGCTGTCGTGCTGCTGTTGTATTTTAAAGTAGTCTTACAGAGTTGGCAAATTATGTTATTTTTGTCATCCTTGATGAAATACTTCCACACATCAGATGCGTGGTGTCTGTTGGTGACGTTCGCATTTTGAATTCATTTATAGTTAATGCACGCTCGAGTAGTCGATTATTTCCGATAGCGCCAACTAGTGACTGAAGTAGTCGATCTCTCGACTACTCGACTAGTCTATGCAAGCCCTAATATATACACATATTTTTTTTTTATATTTTAAGTAAATTGTGCGTACAACATAGTAATATACGTATATATATATATATATATATATATATATATATATATATATATATATATATATATATATATATATATATATATACATATATATATATATATATATATATACACACATATATATATATATATATATATATATATATACACACATACACACGTATTTTACTATGTTGTACGCACAATTTACTTAAAATGAGGGAACAAATTAGTAAAACATGCTGACGTATTAGTAAGGTTGTGGGAACTAATTCTTAATTGCTGGCCACAGTATACCTTTTTTTTCCCCACGTCATGTGCAAGGCTCCATACGAGAATCAGGGTGATGCTAACATCAAGGTTATCCTACAAAAATACATCATCTCTGCAGTGATGTAGTGGACAATTTGGACTGTTAAAAGCACAATGAATACTCAGTCCAGCAGGTCTGGATGACCAATAAGACAAATGCTGAGAAGAAAACAGGACCTCATCCTCTGAGACTGCAAACACTTTGAGGGGTGTTTGGAAGTAGTCAACAGGCTCAGACAGGCCTGAATTCAGATTACCACATGACTCACTTTCTCTCTGTTTCTCTTTTCCCTCTTTTAGCAGGAAGTTTTTCAGGCCACAGCCGAGTTTATAAACTCAAGGTGACCCCTTAATTGGCTCTGTAATTACGACTCCTCTGGAAAAACATAGGTCTTGTCAGGCAGGGTCAGAGCGAAGGAGAACTTTAATTTTGCCGTGTACCCACGTCTTGATTTTCCAACTACTTAAGACTGTTGGCTAAACACAGGTCGGAAATTGAGAGTCATTACTGCACGTAATTAGACACATCTTAAATACAGAGTGCCTGGAGAGAAGGTCTGCAGTGAGCATTGTCACAGGACACATCAAACGTCATCGGAAAGACATCAGCGAGCAAATTGCAAACACTCAAAGTCTGTTCTCTGAACGATTCATGTGTGGTCTGGACAGATACTGAAGGCTCTGTTGTTTAGTGCTTCATATTACGTGACATTTCAAGTGCTCCTCTTTGTCGCTTTAGCAACATCTCGTCTTGGTTGTTTGCACCGAGTGGGGTTAATCTGCATGTGTAATTCCACTGTCAGAAATCACAAAGTCTGTATTCTGAGCGTTTCATGCACTGCATCATGGTTATTCCTTTGAACCTTTTTTAAATGTGAGAATACTTGGCGGACGATTTTCTCCAGCACCGTCTTCACACTGGCGGTAAGTGCTTGACTCACACTCAATGCCTGGCTGTTCTCAGGGAACCCATCTGTGGGTTAAGCAGATAGCATTCAAGTGAGCTAACCTAATTCTAACCAATCAAGCTTCGATTTATTGTGGACGTCTGTATTCAGAAATCTGATAGAGTCCATATCAGTCTCTTTATTTGAATCTGGAGAGACAGCCATTGCTTCTTTGAGGACTATAAACATCAAACCATGTCTCCCAGCCGCAACATAAATTCAGATTTTGCAGGCGTTACGGCAAACGGACAGACAGGCGGGGGTCCGGGAAGTGAAAATGCGGGCTGGAGCTCCATTCCTCTCCAAATGAGCCTGTGCCTGTGCCCAAGCAAATGAGATTACACATCTCCATATTTGTAAAAATGGATATCCGAAATTTGATAAGTGCATTATTTAAGTGCGGGTGCATCCTCACGACAACCCTAATATGCTGGCCAGTGTGTACGAAAGCTGCTGTTTAATGGAGTAATAACTGCAGTGCCGAGTCATAGTCAGATGAGAGCTGCTTTTTAAATACTGACATAAAGAGCCAAATGTATTCAGTGATTGTGAATGGGTGAACAAACAGTCTAACAACAAAATAAATGCAACCAGATAAAACCCACTGCTTACAATCATGTAAATATGCAAAGGAAATTCCAATATTCTACATCTTTCAGTAGTTTTGTGCAATTGGGCATTTTTCTCAATTATTGCCGATGTAAAAAAAAAAGAAATTGGAAAAATAAAGTTCTACCCTAGTGTGTAAAATGCATTGCGACAAGCTCAGTATAAAATAAATAAATAAATAAACAGGCTGATCCAATTAAAATGCAATATTTTACCCAAAATTACTGTGTACTGTATATTTTAAGCTTATTAGAATATACCGCTGTTAGCTTAGCAACATGCTAATGTCACATTCAGAAGTGCTATTTGTCTGGCATGTAGAGTTGCTACTGAAAAGCACTTCAAATTAGGCACTTGTGAAATTCTTTTTTTTTTCTTTTTTCCCATTGAAATGCAGCATTAGACAGTAAGGCTTACTTTGTTTTGGATCTATTTCCTTCTGTTGTTCAGTGCATTGCTGTGACACATAATACAGCAAAGGCACATGATAAATAATGTTAATATATTTCAGTCAGTTTAACATATCCAGGTTCAGCTTTAATGATCACAGACAGTAAAATAAGGTGATGTTGGAGTACCAAACTACAAACTAAAACTAATATTTGGTAATACGTTATTTTGATGGTTCCTTTTGATTCTGTTGACTATGAGTAACTTTGCAACCTCATGTCAACTAACTCTCATTAGAGAATTATTAGACTGTCTGCTCGATATCTGCTAACTCTTTGTTGTGATGATTCCCCAACAGACATTCTACTAACAATAAGTAACTTTGCAACTACATGTCAACTTATTCTAACCCTAACACTACCAATCTACTAATACTCTCCCATAAACACTTGAGTTAGTAGACATGTAGGTGCAATGTTACTTATAGTCAACAGAATGTGTTAAAGGGACCATCAAAATAAAGTGAAACCTAATATTTTATTCTTTTTAAGCTGTATTTTGTATACTTTTTTTGTTCAAATGTAAAGCTGTCACCCTGTGAATCTCATTATTTTATAAATAATGCTCTGAATATGTATAATTAAAGACCTGAAAAGATATTGCCTCTCTAAATAGTTTCAATGTATTTACTGTAGATATTTTTCATAAGTAGCTTGTAGTGTAGCTCACTGCTTCTTAAAAAATGTAGCTGAATTTCTTTAAATTAAAAGTGGCTTGTAGCGTGGCAGACACACAGGTTCAAAGTAGTTTTCCCAACGTAGATTTTAAGCTTCCTCCACCACTAGCATCTCTGCTGTTTTTCTCTTGTGTTATCAAGACAAAACACCGCTGACCTTCCTCTTGCGCTCTACCCACCCGTCTCCCTGAGAGCAGTTTATATATAGTGCCGCTTCACCGCTGGAATCTGCAGCTTCTCAGTTCTGTCCCACTTGGCTTTAATTTACAGTGGGAAAATAATTAGAATCTCACTTTTGCGAAGAGTGGAGTGAAAATGTAAACAATGCTTCCCTGCGGGCGAGTGCTTCATCAAGTTGACAGGTGCATTTGAATGAGCCTGTGCGTGCGTGTGTGTGTGTGTGTGTGTGTGTGTGTGTGGCGGACAGCCTGGGTTATTTATGTGGCAGTTGCACATGGCAGGCCTGGTACAGTATGATGTGATGGGCAGATTACAGCAGAGGATCATGGGAGAGAGTAAGGCGGAGCTGCAGCTGGGGTTTGAACTGTAGGGTGAAAGTGGGGCCAGTGAGGGCATCCAGGGGACAAGATACTGATATACTGGGTAAATATGCTTTACAATACAAAAATAGAAAAGTGGATGGCTGAGCTGTATAGCCTTACTATCTTCCAAAAATGAGTGAACTGTCCAATTAAAAAGCTTTTAGGTGCACTTCAGATGTGAAAGGGTTAGTTCACCCAAAAATGAAAATTTGGTAACACTTATACCGCTTATATAGTATAGGGAACACATATTCACTATTAACTATGACTTTTCCCTCAATAAACTCCTAATTTACTGCTTACTAATAGTTAGTAAGGTAGTTGTTAGGTATCGGATAGGATTAAGAATGTAGAATAAGGTCATGCAGAACAAGGCATTAATATGTGCTTAACAAGAACTAATAAACAGCCAATATTCTGGTAATATGCATGCTAATAAGCAACTAGTTAAGAGACCCTACAATAAAGTGTTACCGAAAATTCTGTTATTTATTACTCACCCTCATGTCGTTCCACATCCATAAGACCTTCATTCATCTCCGGAACACAAATTCAGATCTTTTTGATGAAGTCTGAGAGGTTTCTGTCTCTCCATAGAGATTCAACGCAACTCCCAATCCAAGGTCCAGAAAGGTAGGAAAAAGACATAATTTAAGTACTCCATGTGACTCCAGTGGTTGAGTTCTGAAGATGAACGAAGGTCTTACAGATGTGGAACGATGAGAGGGTGAGTAATAAATGACAGAATTTTCATTTTTGGGTGAACTAACCTGATATGAAGAATGTTCCAAACCGTAGGCAGCAAAAGTGTTATGTAGTAGTAGTTCTCAAGTGGTTGGGCCATGGGAGCCATATTTTCCTATGGTCATTAAGCCGCAACCCAATTTTTTAGGAATTTGACCCAATTCCCAACAATTTATATAATTAAAGTTCTGTAAAACATTTAATTTTATGCAAAACAAAATAAAGGGACAAGATGTGAGTCACCCAAACGAGTGTCGCATCTGTCTTTTTGAGTGAATAAAAGCCTGATGCCTTGCATAAAAAGCATCATTTTATTCGTAAGGATACTACATTTAAATACTTTGTTTATGGGCAGGTTGTGGAGTCAGTCACAGCGTATTTCAGTTAGCAGTTCCCAAAACTGAAAAAAATCCAAGCAAATTTATTTAACTAAAATGGATACTTAACATACACATAAATTGTAAGAATATGACTAATACTGAATGAATAAACAGTATAAGGTAAAACATGGAAACTGCTCCTGATTAACAGAATGGACTTCATACCTGCATGCAAATCCTTCCCAGCTAACAAACAAAATACCACTCAGGTAATTTATTAGTACTTTTTGTTCATTTCATGACTTACTAAATTACAACATAACTACGATTTTGCATGCTTGTAGTTTCGTTTGCGCTTTATTTATAATGAAGTGATATACAACACACGCCATCGCACTAGCGCGTACAATTGAAGAGTGTTCGCTAACAGCACAGTATAACGGCTGACAGGACAGGAAAGTTAGTTTTTCTGAGGTGAAAGACTAAGATAATAATAACTATAATAACTTTAGAATAATGGCCTGGCAACATCTCACCTGACCGCAGATACTCAATCAGGACAACAGATTTTTTTAGGAACTCTTTACTTAAACTGCAGCTGTGTTCTAAGTCAGAGGCTGCATCCTGAGAAGGCCGCATTCGAAGGCTGATTGCATCACCGCGGTGTGATGAAGGCTGTCACAATTCGAAGGGTCCTTTAAATGCGGCTTCCAAACGTGACCGTCATTTCCCGTGAAATGAAGGATACAACAGATGGATCATTTGCAGCCTTGCCTACCCCAGAATTCATTGCGCACCAGTGACACCAGCTTACTAATAGTTAGTAAGGTAGTTGTTAGGTATCGGATAGGATTAAGAATGTAGAATAAGGTCATGCAGAACAAGGCATTAATATGTGCTTAACAAGAACTAATAAACAGCCAATATTCTGGTAATATGCATGCTAATAAGCAACTAGTTAAGAGACCCTACAATAAAGTGTTACCGAAAATTCTGTTATTTATTACTCACCCTCATGTCGTTCCACATCCATAAGACCTTCATTCATCTCCGGAACACAAATTCAGATCTTTTTGATGAAGTCTGAGAGGTTTCTGTCTCTCCATAGAGATTCAACGCAACTCCCAATCCAAGGTCCAGAAAGGTAGGAAAAAGACATCATTTAAGTACTCCATGTGACTCCAGTGGTTGAGTTCTGAAGATGAACGAAGGTCTTACAGATGTGGAACGACGAGAGGGTGAGTAATAAATGACAGAATTTTCATTTTTGGGTGAACTAACCTGATATGAAGAATGTTCCAAACCGTAGGCAGCAAAAGTGTTATGTAGTAGTAGTTCTCAAGTGGTTGGGCCATGGGAGCCATATTTTCCTATGGTCATTAAGCCGCAACCCAATTTTTTAGGAATTTGACCCAATTCCCAACAATTTATATAATTAAAGTTCTGTAAAACATTTAATTTTATGCAAAACAAAATAAAGGGACAAGATGTGAGTCACCCAAACGAGTGTCGCATCTGTCTTTTTGAGTGAATAAAAGCCTGATGCCTTGCATAAAAAGCATCATTTTATTCGTAAGGATACTAAATTTAAATACTTTGTTTATGGGCAGGTTGTGGAGTCAGTCACAGCGTATTTCAGTTAGCAGTTCCCAAAACTGAAAAAAATCCAAGCAAATTTATTTAACTAAAATGGATACTTAACATACACATAAATTGTAAGAATATGACTAATACTGAATGAATAAACAGTATAAGGTAAAACATGGAAACTGCTCCTGATTAACAGAATGGACTTCATACCTGCACGCAAATCCTTCCCAGCTAACAAACAAAATACCACTCAGGTAATTTATTAGTACTTTTTGTTCATTTCATGACTTACAACATAACTACGATTTTGCATGCTTGTAGTTTCGTTTGCGCTTTATTTATAATGAAGTGATATACAACACACGCCATCGCACTAGCGCGTACAATTGAAGAGTGTTCGCTAACAGCACAGTATAACGGCTGACAGGACAGGAAAGTTAGTTTTTCTGAGGTGAGAGACTAAGATAATAATAACTATAATAACTTTAGAATAATGGCCTGGCAACATCTCACCTGACCGCAGATACTCAATCAGGACAACAGATTTTTTTAGGAACTCTTTACTTAAACTGCAGCTGTGTTCTAAGTCAGAGGCTGCATCCTGAGAAGGCCGCATTCGAAGGCTGATTGCATCACCGCGGTGTGATGAAGGCTGTCACAATTCGAAGGGTCCTTTAAATGCGGCTTCCAAACGTGACCGTCATTTCCCGTGAAATGAAGGATACAACAGATGGATCATTTGCAGCCTTGCCTACCCCAAAATTCATTGCGCACCAGTGACAACAGGATTTTGAGAGAAATTGCCAAATTACAATTTAAACGCAAGTAAATACTAATTATACAAATGTAATAATACAAAAACACCTTTAAAGCAATTCAAATGTTGACTTATATTTTACTATGATGCGATTACACATAGTTTATATTCTTTATTACATACAGAAATGGACCATGGTGTACATATTTAGACAGTTTGTGAATCATGTTTTGCTTTCAGAAAGTTTAAAGTTGCTAATGAATGACTTTAAGATATCCCACATCAGCTACATAAATTAAGCAACTAACCATTCAGAAACATCCTGTTGCATTCTGCATGTTGACCCTTCTTCTTGAGTCTCTCCATTGTCCATTGGTTTGAACATAAAAGGCTGAACAGTTTCTGACATTTTCAGTGAGTCTGTGTGAGATAATTAGAGCAGAGGCTGCTAACAGAGCTCTTGAAACTCCGCCCTCTTTTTGAGAGCAGCAGCTCATTTGCATTTAAAGGGACACTCACCAAAACAGAGCATTATTGCTCACCCTCAAAAAGTGACAAATTTAACATGCTATAAAAAATGATCTGTGGGGTATTGTGAGCTAAAACTTCACAAACACACTCTGGGGACATCAGAGACTTATTTTACATCTTGTAAAATTGGCATTATATGACCCCTTTAACTTTCAAAAAAGTCCAGTACAAACATTACTGCCACTCATCAACTGCAAGAACAATCCTCTGTAGGGTAGACCATCCCATTTAACCCTCTGGAGTCTGAGGCTGATTTGGGGCTTGGAGAAGTTTTGGCATGCCCTGACATTTGTGCTTTTTTCAGTTGTTCATAAACATATAAATGACAAAAATGTCATTACACTGTATTCAGCGCAAACTAGGCTACAATAATATGTGAGGAACATGTATGTACATGTTTGTATTTTTGAAGGAATAATGTTTATGCGTGGTTATTGAAAAAACAAAAAACTTAAGTCACTGAAATAAGGCCAAAAAAAGTATATTAAATCTGTGTTCACAAGACTTTTGGGTATTGGAGGTTGTAGACTAGAGTTTTTGCTTCAGAATTATGTAAAAATTATGCTGCCTACTCCTTCATATAAAACAATATATTGATTTAGTTTTTGTAAGACACTTTTTGTCAAGAAACACAGTATGCGTGGAGGCATGAATCTGCATGAATAATGGGCCATTTACATCTGAGAAGACAAAAGAATCACATAATAATGACCTGAAATGACTTGCATATTAATGAGGCCTTTCAGTCAGGTAGGCTGTGAAAAAAAACCCTCTGTAATAATGTCTCAGCTCATCATAAACAGCAATACTGTGAAATATTATTACAATTTAAAATAATGGTATTCTATTATATTCTTTAAAATATAATGTTTTTCTGTGATGCAAAGTGTCTGAACAATTGTGTTACCTCTATGGCATTTCATATAGGCTTTTAGCTTAAAAGCATGCACATTTGGAGAAATATTGATGGATTCTTATATATTTATGTAAATTTTCTACACTGAGAAGTAATATTTATTGTATCACTATGAGTGCTGGATACTGTGTTTTCAATTCATACTTGCAGCTGGAGGGCACACTCTGTACACCTTTAGGCCACAAATTATTCTAAAGAAGAAGAGGACATTTCAGGAATGGTGTTTTCAATTCATACTTGCAGCCGGAGGGCGCTCTCTGTACACCTTTAGGCCACAAATTCATATAAAGAAGAAAAGGAACTAGGAACTAACGGCATGTCTTCTAGAGATCGCTAACCATTGCTTTAACATCCAAATAAACACTTTTCAAGACAATAAATACACGATTGAGACGATGAATGCATGTATTGCCTCTGAATTTGCATCTGAATAGCGCTGGCTCCGTGGGCGTGGCCGCATTAGTGGATAATGAGCTGAATCACAGACTTCTGACATGGCTCTCTTTTCATACAGATTACATAAACACAGAATGTTTGTTTTCGATTTGACTTGCACGATTTAAAACCTGACATTTCAACGTTTCTTTAGACGTGTCATTTTTTTGTCATTAGTATTCATAAGTTACAGTTAATTTTCTGAGAACTATCAGATTGGACTTCGTTCAGAGGGAGAGGAGAGATCACGCATCATGTTAGTTTTCTTTATTTTACAAAAAGCACAACATTGTGTTTTTGCACAATTTGTACACAAATAAAAGAAGACATTCTATAGTTTCAATTGATATATTACTTATGTCTCTATGACAAGAAATGACGGAGTATTTTAAGTCTGTTTTGCTGCAATGTGAAAAAAATCCTGCAAAACGTGCCGCCGCGTTTTCAGACCTCAGGGAGTTAAACAATACTCGGTCTGACCTTTGCGGCGTTTGAAGGATGCAGCATATGAAGTCTGAGTCCTTTGAAGGATGCAGCCTCTGAATTGGGACACAGCTTGCATCTGACACAAGTGTCAAAAGCTTTCACGCACGTCTTTCAAAATGAAAGTCTCGCATCAGAAACACACTTAGAAGTACGTTTGTTGTTTTTTGTTGTTTCCATTCTAAACGGTCTTGCGACCACTTTTGGGTCTTGACCCACCAGTTGAGAAACACCTTGTCCCAAATTTCAAGAAATGCATGTATTCTTCAGAGAGAAAGCAATTACACAATGCATTGTAGCGCTCAGTGCAACAATAAATAAATAAATAAATAATTCCAGATAAAGTCAAGAGAAATACCACTCAATTTAGCTAAAATTATAATAACCTAGTTACTGTACATCTAATTCTAATAATAATAATAATAATAATAAAATAACTATTTCAGATAATATTTGAATGTGGTATTATTGTTTGTGATTAATATAGTTAGTTTTTGCAACATGTGCTAACTTATGAATTTTAGTTAGGATGTTCCCTCAGTAAACACCCCCCATGCAAATACATGTCAACTTATTCTACTTATTCTACTTATTCTACTTATTCTACTTTGTTTTTTTTTATAGTCAACAGAACATCTAAAGGGGACCATCAGAATAAAATGTAACCTTCCCCTATATGGGACTACTTCCAGAAACCGACTGTTGCACTCTATAGTATACAGTACTGAGGTGATATTGACTCCATGTAATTTTTCTGAATGGGTATCTCTGGCTGCATGTTTATTTCATGTAGAAAATGGCAACACATTTCAAGCAGAGACTCCTGGATTACTCAGATATCTCCTGCACGTAGAACAGACATAGATGCGCATTATCAACGCATTCATGGCGGAGAATGTTGTTTGTGTAATTAGGGCAGCATAAATGTGCCTGTGGAACGACTCTATATCTGCCCTACCGCTCCCAAAGAAATGACAAGCAACTGCTGAACATCAGAATGGGCAAAGTGAGTCATCTCAAGACCATTTGTATTGTTTATTTATCGCTTGATAGCAGTGGACAGTGAGCGCTCTTTCGACAGCACAACTCATTTACCTCAGTAAACCCATGCTAATGTAACGCCAATCTACTGTGACGTGTGCTTGACTGAAACTGGGCTGGTAGAGAGAATTATAAACTAAACGGGCATGAATATTTAACTTCAGACTCCAAGCAGAGACAGATAAAAAGGAGATAGTATCTGAGCTCAGGATAATCTGCCCCATGCATCTGCATAATTCACTGTTACTAATCTGCTTTTATAAATGCTTAAAAAGCCAATTTAATCCATAAACATCTCCGGAAAGGAGATGGCGACTTGCATGAAGCACTGATGCCTGGAAGTTAAACTTTTTCGAGGTTTGTTTGGAGGGGAGAGAATCAAGGATATTTACACTCGTACTAATCCGGTTTTGCATACACCAATCTGCTCATACAGTGACTTGAGCATCAGCACAGACACTAGTAAAAAACACAGGCCGATCAGAGTTCATTTGGGTTAGATTCATTTGGGTTTCAATTTACTGATTGGATCATCAACAAACAAAAGTGAGAACCCGATCTCAGGAGAAAACAACTATTCTTCTGTGAGGTGGCAATTTTATATGCATTTTTATGATTAGAAAAAAACAACATAAGCATGAAGGTCCAATCCTAAACTTAACTGTCAGTGGGACATACGCAGATGAGGCTGCACAAATTCATACAAATTAGCCACCAATGTGCCAAAACTTAGTTATGAAGAGTGTGCAGAATATTCTCCTAACTAATTTATAAATATTTTTATCCTTTCAGAAAGCACTGACGTGTAACTTTACTTTGTGTGGTAAGAAACTCCATAAGCACTTTGTTAAAGCAATAAGCCACTCAAGGCTGTGGTTTTACTACAGGCTGGTTTTAGATTTTATTATTTTAGTGGCAAAAGCAATATGGTAAAAGACATGGTAAAAGACATCAGTGTCTCACTTTATTCCTGGTTTCAGCTTGTTTCAGCACGAAAATTCTTGTCACCTACAACGCGGTACAGGTAAAGGTTCTTACAAATCAACTGGTTTCAGCTAAAACTTATTCTTAGATTGTTATGAATTTTAGTCAAATGGAATATATTGATTCTCGATTTGTGAGAATATTTATAAAATATTTAAGAACTTTGAAATATAAATTTTTGCCCACTTCTAGTTGACTATTGTGTTTTAACAACACACAATCTCTGTTCTCAGGCTCTGCTGGGAGATACAGTCAGTTGAAGTTGTTGCCTGAAAACAATTTCATTTTGTTTGGTCACAGAGGAAAAAAAATGATATTAAAAATCTGATATTCTCACAAATCCCTGTTGTGCTGCATCTTTAAACAATGTTCACTGACTTTCTGACCATCCAATTTGTTCCTTCTGTTTTACATTATGAGTGAACGATAGAGAGAGAGAGAGAGTCAGAGAGACAGAAAGAGACAGAGAGAGAGAGATTACAGGATCTATATGAGTTTAAACATGTGGACTCAATTTCAAGCTCCCAGCTGCAATTGTTTTGACAGCTGACCGTGTGCAATATGTTCGGATAAATTTAAAAGAAACGTCCATCTCTGATAAAACCAACGTCCAGCCTGGTATGTGGAAAACAAGCGCTGTATAAAAACAATCACGCTGCTGCCATGTTTTCAGAGCGTGTGACCAAACTAACTCTTGCTCACTTTCTAAGATAATGTTTTTACTGATTACCCATCCATCACAGAATCCTGACTTAATCGTGACCATAAAAATGTGACCAAACTGAAGACGTTGACTGAGATATGAGTTTTATAAACCCATCAAAGCAATAAATTAGCCAAGAACAATCTGAAGGGCTTCCACAGTCTTCACAAATCCAGACTAGATTCTCTCTCTCTTCTCTAACCATTGTGCGACTGCAACACTTTCACACATTGCTGCCCACCAAAAGTCGTTGACCTTTTCTGCATGGCAGGCGTGTCCCCTCTGCAGTCATGTCGTATTGAGCTCTGTTGTGCGGTTCTGTGCCGCTGTAGCCCGGGGCCCTGCAGCCTCTGTGCACTGTCCACTAATAGCCTCCTGTAATTGAAGAAGCGGCTTTTAGAACTAATGCAAGCAAACAGGCCGACGGAGTGGAGGGGGGAGGGCTGCAGGTGCCTTCCTGTGACCCTTCCCATATCAGGGCAGATTCTGAGCATCTTCCCCCTTCGTTCCTGTGTTTATGTTCCTGTTTTGGGTGTTTTTCCAGGGTTTTTTTCAGGCCCATTGTTGTCTGACAGCTTCTCCGGAGCTTGGCGGTCATGGGCCGCTAGTCAGCAGGTGAGTTTTTGTAGGTGTGAACTAAAGCTGAGAATCTGGGGAAAATCTGTATGTGGGACTAAAATCTTAAAACAAATGATTAATTCTCTAAATGATCAAAGCATGGAGCTATCAATGCCAAAGACATGGGCTTGATTTCAAGGAAACGCAAGAATTTTTGAACTGTGACACTCAAAATAATCCTCAACATTCTCCTTAGTGCAGTGGTTCTCAACCAGGGGCCGGGGCCCACTAGGTGGCCTCAACAAACTTCCAAGAGGCCTCAAGATGACTTAAAATTATTTAAAATAAGACAAAACAAGCATGAAAATAAGATAGAACCACAAAAAATCTAAATATACAACTAAAATATACATCTTTCTAGTTATGACAACCTTTAAAAAATAGAATTTTCTTTTTTATTTTAATACTGCAATATATACTACTATTCCAAAGTTTGGGGTCATTACTTTTATACTTGTTTTGAAAGAAGTCTCTTATGCTTACCAAGCATTTATGCATTTATATGTTTATATGATTATAAAATTACAGTAGAAGCAGTAATATTGTGAAATATTATTACAATATAAAATAAATTTGATCTATTTTAATATATTTTAAAATGAAATTTATATCAGTGATGTCAAAGCTGAATTTTCAGCAGTCATTACTCTAGTCTTCAGTGTCACATGAACCTTCAGAAATCATTCTAATATGCTGATGTGGTGCTTAAATAATTCTTATTACCAGTGTTGAAAGCAGCTGCTTAATATTTTTGATGAATGGAAAGTTCATTTTTATCAATGTAATGATATTCAGATCCTTGCTGAATAAAAGTATTGATTTATTAATTACAGTAGGGTTTATTTATTTATTGATTTATTTTTAAATGCTTTGTTTAATTGTAATGAAAATAATAGATATCAAATAAATAAATAAATAAAATAAAATAAAAAAGGGGCCCTAAAATTAGGTCTCATTTTTTAAAGAAACATATAATTTGTTATACTTTCATTTGCATTTGGAAAGAAATTTGACCTGAAGATGTTTTTGACAGGTTATTTCACTAATTAAAGGTATATACCGAACACTCCGTACTTTGAAGAAAAGCGGATGCCAAAAGAATGAATACAATATTATCAGGGTTTTCTGACTTTTAAATATAACATATAGTTGACAATATTTCATCATGTGAACAAAGGCAACTTGAAGTTTGGAGCGAGTTCTTTGATGAATTTGCTGTCAAAGAGTTGGACTAAAGCAACAGCATGAAAAGGTCCCACGTAACTCCGTCTTAATAATTACAGACGGAGAGACAGAGAGATGAGTGGTGGGGGGTGCACAGGAAGAGAGCGGCAGTCTGCTCGTCATTAGATCTTCAATGCGTGTGTTCCCTTTCCTGCGACAGGTTGGGCCCCCTGTCAGTTGTTTTGCAAAGCACCTTGGGTGTTCCCTAAATTCAGCCCGTGGAAAGACATTACTGAGACATGTGGAGACAAATAGCACGACAGAGCGCAAATCTCGATGCGATTCAGTAGCGAAAACATCTCCAGGGCTATCAGCAGCCATTAGCGTAACGTTCTGGTGAATTACGGTGAAGATTACAGCGACGCCGGACTCCTCTGTCACTGTCACACAGCCGGTGACAAAACAGTTTGCGTTACCTGCTTAAGCACGGCAGACATTAGCACCTCCCTTCCAGGTACAGTAATCAAGAAGGTGACGGCACGCAATTAATGAGGTCCATCTGCAGCAGTGCCTATACATAATTAATGAGCTCATTATCTGCACACTTTGACTTTAGGCCCCTTTGCTAGATATACACACTATAGGAGTGCAGTTAGAACATAAAGTCTACGCGGTTGTAATCACCGTCAAAGAAATGTATAGTTTCATGCTAAAAAGACCCACAATCTACAATGTAGCCAACCATACTATGTGTGTTTGTGAAATGCAAATGCTTATTTTTATTCAGTTGCCACTGAATGCTAGTACGACAATGTGTTAATAATGTAATAATGGTGATCACATGGCCTGGAAGAAAATAAACCATAATATGAAGTTAATTAAAGAGTAAAAAATCAGATTAGTTTTTATGACCGCCCCATGAAACGTAGAGAATTTGATCATGATAAAACCAAGCCACTTGCAGAATTATTTATTGTGGAATGTTTTATTGTTGTAGTTGTAGCTCGGAAGAAGAAACTTACATTAATGATGAATTACCCATGACTGTTTTACTGTCAGAATAGTTCCTTTATTTTATAAAGAAGAATGTGCTTCATATCAAGTAGGAATCAAGTTACTTAAAATGAGCAAATTATTAGCTTTAATAATCTTATACCCAACGGTTAGATGACAGATTACATGGACACAGATTTTAGGTTAAAATGTATATGCATGTTTATTTTAGGTCAGGGATTCGGCGTAAAAAAAAAGAAAAGAAAAAAAAAAGTATTTCTATCCACCTTTTTTTGCAATGCAGAAGCAAGCTATTTTATTTGAATGTGCGAGACATTCAATGACTTTCATTGGTCACTAAGGGGAAATAACTAGAAGAATAACAAAGTGCAGTACACAGTAAAACTATTTGCGCTAAAAACCAGTATGTTTATGATTCTGATAATAAATTTGTTATTTTATGAAAATAAAATAACTGGAAACAAATGACACTGGAAGCCTTGGCACATTCAAGTAAAAAAGTAAAAAAATAAATAAATATAACATGCCCACTCTTACGTTAAAAATAAGGTGGATTGTGACTATTTTTTTATTTTTTTTTGCAGTCCACTTCCATGATCTGTGGTCTGAAAAATACATTTTTAAAAGTACATAATATTTTATGTAGTATCTTAATTAATATGAGCTCATAAAATCTGCATGTATAATAATTGTAGAAGCATTAGAAAAATAATTTTAGATAAAGTACAGCGTGACACACTGCAAGACAGTGCTGACATTTGAAATACTACCAAATACTCGCATTATATAAAATAAACAGATCTTTCTATGATAATAAATGATATTTATTTTAATGATGTATTTAGTAAATATTATTTCCCCCAGGGCTTTTGGAAGCCCTGAGTTGAGGCCAAGACAAAGTACGTCAATCTTTGCAACATTGTAATATTCATTCGTAATGATCAGCACATGTATTGGCCACAGGCATTCAAACTAGCTGCTAAAACTTTATCTGTACCTGTAAATGTTTTCTACGCTCTCTCCACCCCCATTCTCTGCTAATGAAGGCCTTGTGGCCTCTTGTTATTAAAATCACGCCTCTTTCTGCGATATTAATTGGGTCCATAATAAGGAATGTGCCGGATTCATTATTTAATTGTGAGGGAACATTTGGAATACAGTTTCTGAAATCTATTTTTAATGAAAACTACTACATCCTGACCTAATCATATCAAGCATATTCTATCTAATTAAGGATGCAAAAAATCATTAGAGTTGCAAAATATTAGTTTCAGCTCTGTCTGGCTGCTCCCTCCCCTCCAACATATATTTTTTTTCTACTATGTTGATAAATAGTTAATGAGGGAAAAATGACAAAAATTTGCAAGTAGGCAAATTAGTTTAATAGGGATATGTCTTTGCTGAGTTGGGAAAGTGACCCTTTTTTGCATAGAGAAATTGCCACAATAATTATGAAATAATGGCCTAGCCCGTCTTATTTAAATGAAAAATCGTCAGCCTGAATAATGTAAAAATTGTGAAATGCAATAACCCTAAATTTTCATCATGCTGGCAAATGTGTTTAATGTGTTAGCATTTTATCAGTTCAATAACGGCAAATTAGGGCCAATATGAGAGAGGAGGTTATGACTGCAGTTCTAGAATGGAGACCGCTCTAGTTGAAAAAGATTCTGCAAGTGTGTTGGCTAAACGATGCTGTTTTCTTAATTGCATCTAAACAACTGCATCCAATTAGTAGCACCTTCATTACTAATATTGCCACAGCTGTAGCAGTACTTTAGGAATCTAAAACATAAACAGGGTCATTGCAAAGGGCAGCAAAAATAACGTGATTGGCAAAGGTCTACGATTTGAGCTAGGAATTACAGAATGCCTTTTTAATGACTTGCTTGACAGCCAATAACATTTCTTCATCAAGAGCACTAAAAGAGGAGTTGCCACCCAAGTTGTGAACCCAGTGTGTATGTGTGTGTGTGTGTGTGTGTGTGTGTGTGTGTGTGTGTGTGTGTGTGTGTGTGTCTCCTCATGCGTCCCTCTGTTGATTGAGCGGTCTTTTTTCTTAATGAAATATTGCTGGAAATTGATTTCCGTGGATTAATCAAGCCGAATTCCTTTTTGGATAATTAGCCCCAACTAATTAGACTAGCTAAAAACCTCTGTGACAAATTTTTGGCATTCATAAATGTAACTAAAGAAAACAGAATGATTTGAAATAATAATGTTATATCCTTTGATTCCATTTTATGTTAATTATAATGCATATTAGAAAGCTCAGTGAGCAGTTCAACATGACAGTCCATTTCTGAAAACCATCACAAAGGATTTCTTACTCATAAATGCTAGCGGGCATCTACAAGCCATCAGACAGACAGAAATCTTTTGCAGAGGCAATCTGATGGATTAGTATCAACTACCATTTTGCCCATCTTCTTTAAAACAGCCATTAATCCAATTAAGCGCCTAAGACTTGAGTAGAGCTTTGCAACAGTCAAGTGTTGTGTGGCAATGCAGCCCATGGCAGCTGGATCGCCTTCATGCAAGAAGATATTCTCTTTGAAGCCTATCATTGGCCCAGTGTTCAGTGCTGGTTGTTACCACTATAAACAGAACTTCCTCAGACTCACCTTGCGTCTCTCTCCATTGAAGCCCCTCCATTGCTCTGCCTTCTTTACAATGTAATTGAGCTCCTGGTTGGAGACCTCCATATCATGTGGAACAAAGAACGCTCCCTCAGTGCTGTGGAGCCGTTGATAGATATCTAACAGTCTCCCATCACTGTGAAGTCTGAAAAAAGGGAAAAAAAAGGAAAAAAAAGTTAACGCTCAACTTAAAAATGGCAGATTTTGCTATTGATGTTGCTATTGTTTGCTATTGTTGTTGCTATTGAAATGCATAAATTGATTTTGTTGTAGAAAAACCTGTCATCATGACATTCACCTTGTATTGAATCCTAATCTGTCATGAGACATAAAAGAACCAATGGCATTCACTGTTGTTGACGTAAATCCTGCCGTTTTTTAATTGAGCACAAGTGCGAATGATATTTGAGAGCCCCCAGTGGATATCAACTTAATTTCCGATCTGTTCCTCACATAACACTGTTGGAATATAGCAACTATTAGGGGGTTGGAATGACATGGGAGCATGTAAATGATTAAGTCATGATCAACAAACTATTTCTTGGTTTGTTGTAAAGTTGCAGGAGAGAAGTTCAGAGTTCAAACGGGTTTTATGCCACCTTGTCACATCCTGGTCATTTTGCTGTCAAGGCTGTTAACGTCTGACGAACAGCTCATCTGACCTTTCCAACACAGTGAAATTCTGATGAGCTTCAGCTCGGCAGAGAAGCAGGCCTGACCTGTCAATGTCAACCAGCAGAACAGAAGTGCCTCTAGTCTACGGTAGGAGGTTCGCATAACTGAAAAGGTTTGACACATTTGTTAACTAATTCTGGTATTTTGTTCTCCCCTACATTCTACTCAGGAAAAAGTCTTGGACCTCTAAAAACTCTAAAACATATCAAAATAAAGCCTTCTCTCTCACTTATCACAGAGGTGGTTCCATGAGTGACTTGGGGAGTATGCTAGATTCTACAAGTAGTGTAGGAGGCTTGTTTGCTTGTGTTTTTGTGGGAAGGTTGTCTCTTCAGATCATACATTGATCCTAACGTTTTTTTTTTTTAAAGAAGCTGAGCACATAGATGTATCTGAATCTCTGTCTGGTGACAAAGTCTTGAGTCATATGACCACTACAGTGTGGTTATTGATATTAAGCCTCCTCAGACATCTCCAATACTCAGCGCATGAATCAACAGCCGTGAAAACACACAGCTTGGCTTCTCTTCAAAATGCCTTGACCCTCTGCCGTGGAAAAGAGATTCTTCTTGTTCAAAGGGTAATGAGCTCTCCAGAAACATTTACCATGCAAAGTATAAAAGATGAAAAGCAGTAGAGATAAAAATCTCTAAATATAATGAGAAATATAACTGAAATATTTTGTGGAATATATTGATCCATTATTCTGTCATGGGAAAGAAGAGTGTGATGACTGCTTTGCTATGGCATTTACATATGACCTAAGCATGCATGAATATATAAAGATAACCCATTCATGCATGATCAAAATGAATAATTGCCAGAGTACACATATTCTGTTACATACTTAATAAACATATGTGAACTAATATGCATCCAATCGTATTTCCTTTTTAAATTATGCCAGAGTTTTATTGTAGACAGAGTAGGACCAGTGATGATGCTTTCAGTATTTGAAATAAAGATGCAAAACAATAATTGGCTTAAGATGCCTAAGACAAGTTGAAAAATAGAAATAATATACTTGCAAGAATATCTGATTGCTGTGGAAGGTTTTGCTAACACTGTGTTTCTGGGATGGTGATAGGAGGCCCATGGTCATGGATCCTTCTTATCAGTTCCAGAACCAGATATGCCTCCAACTTTGTCGCTCCCTGAAAGAGTCTTCTATAAACTCTATAATAACAGGGGTGTCCAAACTCGGTCCTGGAGGGCCATTGTCCGATAGAGTTTAGCTCCAACTTGCCTCAACACACCTACCTGGAATTTTCTAGTATGCCTAGTCAGACCTTGATTATCTGGTTCAGGTGTGTTTAATTGGGGTTGGAGCTAAACTCTACAGGACAGTGGCCCTCCAGGAGCAGGATTGGACACCCTTGCTCTAAAAGCATATTCATTGGCTTGTAGAAAAAAGGTCAGTTTGACAGCCTCAACCAAACTCTAAGGATAATGGCATTTTCTGCACTCTTCGTAGTCTTTCTGCTTCTGGAAGGCTGCCCTGAACCTCCCTCTGACACTCCATTGCCACTCTAGGTCCAAATCTGGACTCCAGGCAAATTAAAGTGAAAAATGTCCATTGCTATTCATCAAATATTTCTAGATGTGCTGTCTGGACATAGCTTGCAGCCCTGCTCTTAGCCACCTGCTCAAAATGTGAGTCTGGACCTGGGACTGCAACAGGACTGAATCAAAAGGCAACAACAATCCAAAAGGAGGGACATCCAAAGACACAATTCATAGAATCTGTATAAGGGTGATTGTGCCTAGTCAATGTGACCTTAATGGCATTGGAATGTTAAAATACATTTCATGTGAACCTTTCAATGATACATTAAGACACTCGAATAAATCTTAATGTCAGATGTACAAGCAGACCATTGATGTCCTGAAAATGTAGGCTACATCCAGTCGTTTAATCTAGCTAACAGTTCAAAGAACCGTTCAAAGGTTAAATTAAGCTATAAATGGGAAACCAAGACACCCCATAAAAGAGTGGTGCTCAGTCCTGCTCCTGAAGATCTACCTTTAAAGCACCAACCAAGAAAATAAGGATTTGGTGTTTATATTTTAGATACTAAACTCTGCAGGAAGGTAGGAGCAGGATTGACAAATCCCATCATTAACCATTTGAAACAATCCATAATAACATTCCTGTCAAAATTTCAGCACAAAGAAATTTAGGGATCAGCAATTATACAAAGATCCAGAGAGAACTAGCACATTCTCGCATCAGTCTGCCTCTCAACCAATGATATTGTCAACTTGAAAGCCTCTCAACCAACCAGATGAGCAGGAGAACCGTTTATTCACTGTTCAGTGCTTTAAAACAGACACTTCAGTTGTGCCACTATTCTCCTCTTATTTTATTTTCACCAATGGTCCCACATCAAATGTCTGATTGTGTTTATATATTTTTCAACAAATAGAATGATAAGATGCAAAACATGCCTCTTTCCGGCTTTGCAAGGAGTGAATCAGGGCTTGCTAAAATGTAATTAAAAACGGATAACAGTTCATTCTATCTATACGTGTAGCCTCAGGCGTTATTTTAGAAATAGGTCAGGCACTGTGTCAGTGCTTCTCTCCACACAGTGAATAGAAGCAGATAACCCATAAAAACGCGCAAGCCTACTCACAATCAGACTGCTGGCCTACATTCACACAGCACAGCCACTCTTCAGCTTTAGCCCACGTTACATGCGCCAACCCTGCCATCCTAGAGATCCCGGCTGACACTTAACGTCGTCCATCCAGTGTGGGATATAAGCCCAGCCATTGAGACACAAGATGAAAGCTCTTTCTCTAAGACCTTTCTACACTGATTAGTGGAAAATCAGGTTGTTACAGTTTTGGGTCCTTTGTTTTATTTCCAGACCTTAAAGCTACAGTGTGTGATTACAGACCTAAATATTCAAACATGAAAAGTGATCCATGAACAGTCGATGCCCTATCTATATCTTACATGTGTATTTCAAGGTTCAAAGGTTTTCCATTTTTGTTAATATGATTTTGTGCATCATTCTCTTGCCCAGTAGCAGCAATTCGAACAATGAAAAACCAAAAGAACTCAAAATTGAGCCTATTCATTTTCTTAATGCTTGTTTCTGGTTTTATTATGCATGACCCTTAGTGGACATTATTTAAAAAAAAAAAAAAAATGGACATTTCAAGAAGGCAGTAAAGCTAAAACACGAACAAATTTGGTGCCTGGCAATATAATCGGAAACCCCAATGTTCATTGCGTCTGTCATGCATATTAACAAACCCTGTGAAGGTGATTTGAGCTCATCTTCATGTCATTTCTCTGATTATTCATTCTTTAATTTCACGAGAGTATTAAATCAAATTGCATTACATCAACACTTGGCTGTCAGAAGATGGTAATGAGCAGAAAGCTCTTGATAGGGCCTGTTTATGATGCTTATGTGCTGGTGGACAGGACTTCATTGGCTGGATGTCCCTAAGGGGTTCCCTGTCCAAAAATACACTGCCATAATCTCAGACTCTGAATAGTGTGGACTGCAGTGTTGTGACACTTTTGACACTTCCACCAGGAAGGTCACACACAAACTTTCAAATTGTCAGCAAAGAACAACGGCAAAGAAAAAAAATGCAATTTGGTTCTTATTGTGAAATTTAGTTTCCGGAGATATAAATCATTTATTGCTTGGAGGTGAAAAAAAAAAAAAAAAGACAAGAAAAAAAGCTTCAGCCAAAACACAAAAACACAGTCTCATCCTTAAACAAAAAAAAAAAATACCCTGACGAAGGCAAAACCAGCCGCAACGCGTAGGTGTGCAGTCTGTACGTGTCACCTGTTTTTAAGATTTAGCCAAGATGAAATAAAGGCTTTTTAAAAATAGTTTCTCTACATGATTCGAGTGCCTTGGATCATCCTTAAGTTTACAGTCTCATCCTTCTTCCATCTTTTTCATCTTCACATCTTTTCTCTCAACATCAGCATTTCCCTGTACTAAATACAAACACGAAAAGATGCTGTTAACTAGATCAATAAATGTCAAGTCGATTACTTTCATAAGACGTTTGTTGCTTTCTGTGCTTTCTGTTAAATGTAAATGTGTGGTGTATATGATAATATATCAATCTGCTCAGTTGCTTGGCTTCACTGCAAGCAGCCTTGTGTTTTCTCTCTCCCTCTTGTACAATTAAAAATGGCAAATGAAGAACGCCTCGTCAAGGTCAGGTGAGTTCCCCTATAAAATGAATGCCCTGTTCAGAGAACAGGATCTTCTTGCACTCGTGTTATCAGGCGTTTCTGTCTCTCCCACTTAACTTTGCTTATTATTAAACCACCTATTTTGCATTATCAATGTATGTGTCATTGCCTGTTTATGTTATCTCTGGCTGTAGATTAATGTAATATAATTTGGGGCTCATCCAGGATTACACTTCCAGAGAAAGTTATATTCCTAGACCAAAATGTATCTAGAAATCATTTCATTTAGTTAGCGTTTAATTTCCAGTACTACAAAGAATAAAATCCTGCAGTGAGATTCTGAGCTAGTTGTGTTTACACAGCCAGTTGGTTTAATTCAAAGTTTATATTTTGATTTCACTATTGGACAATTTTCTGAAATGCCTTTGGAGGAAATGATTGGGAAAAAAGTTCAGAACCAAGGTTGCTTCAAAAGTGAGTGCTCACAGTTAAGCAACACGATATGCAAATGAAACAGACATTCTTTACTTAAAGTCGATCCACTGGGACAACTCCAGAACAACTTATTATTTTATGTTTGTTTGATTGCTTTTAAGGTACTGTACCTGAGGAAGTAAACATAAAGAAAAGTGAAGGAGAGGATGCAGTGGACGCCATACAGGAAGAGTGTGATGATGATGCCTGCTGTACCCGACTGCTCCGTCCGAAAGAAATGCCAGTAAAGCTTGGCAGCATCCGCTAACGGTTCCTCTGCACTGTAGGACAGCCGCTGACCAAACAAAATCAAAAAACATTTTACAAAATCACAACTGTCTCACAAATATAAAATGTAAATATATAACTCTCTGACTGACAAATTTTAAAGGGGGCGTATCACGCACAGTTTCTGCCAATCTCATGTTAATCTTAAGTACCTATAGAGTAGTATATCATCCTTCATATCGCTGAAAAGTCTTTAGTTTTATCATATTTATAAAAGATACATACGCTGTACCGAGTCTTTCCGGAAACAGCCGAGTGCCTGGAGGCGTGTCGTTGTGAGTGGAGATAGTGACGAGCTGTCACAAGCACGCGTAGCTTTTGTGTAGAGATCGGCTGCAAGCCAATAGCGAAGGTAAGCTAAATTTAAACACGCGCAATACGCCATCGCATTATCCATGGATAACTTTTGAATCACTATAATGAATAAAGCGTATAGTGAATGATGAATAATGAATTTATAAATTCACTATGTTCGTATTGTTTACATTATATGCACTTAGACGCCTATTGCCAACAAAACAGAGGTTTTCTGAGGTTCCGACTCATGACCGGGATCATTATTACTGTGACCACTCTATCTTTCAGTTTCAAACGACCTGTAAATCCAGCATAGAACTGGGCCTTGTTTATGAAACCTTAAGCGCCGATCCTGAGGGCTCAAACAGCCATGGAAAAACACAAGATATTCTCCATTCACTTTAACCAATAAAAAAGTTATTGTAACTATCAGTTCCCTTTCAGTCGGTCACGTTCGACGTACGTCAGTAGTGACCGACGAATTGGGATATCGCTAGAGAGCCCTATCAGCTTTGAGTGAACTAAAACAAGCCAATGGAATTGGCGTGCGATATTTGCATAATGCGCACCGCCTCCGACAGGTGTATATAAATAGGAAGCAGATGCAATCGCACTCTGTTTTTCGCTGAGGAGCCAACAGTTGGTGTCCAGCTTCAGACTTCACAAGAGTGAAACTAAACAGCCTTGCAGATTCAGCGTCTGTTTGTGTTGGCGTTAAGGCACAACAGCGAGGTCGCGAGCTTCCCGGGGAGCCTGAGCTAAGCTCTCAACT
Source organism: Megalobrama amblycephala (assembly GCF_018812025.1). Taxonomy (NCBI): domain Eukaryota; kingdom Metazoa; phylum Chordata; class Actinopteri; order Cypriniformes; family Xenocyprididae; genus Megalobrama; species Megalobrama amblycephala. The sequence continues at coordinate 26,535,621 of NC_063065.1, read as the reverse complement.
GCTGTTTTAACAGCAACTGAATTCCCATATAAAACGCAGTTGTATGTTGCGATTTGGGCCGGTTCCTCCCGGTGTGTTCGGGGAGTGGTGTACCCGAACACATCGCGTCACTCCCTGTGTGCTTCAGCACGAGAGAGCGGACTCTTCCCCTTCTAAAAGAGCTTCACAGACAGACACTGCGTCTTTTTCAAGACGTCATTCTGTCTGTGCGTTTCTGGAGGCGGTCGTTTCCTATCCTCATTGACGGCCACAATCACTTTCTCTCATGTCTGCTTAGCTTGCTGAGACTGTGTTTGTGGGTGGTTCATATTCTCTTATGAGAATATGCCCACGTCGGCGCGTTGTTTGTCTCGCCTTTCTCGTAAGGGCTTGAGCCTTCAGCGTGCCGTGTGCCGTCGAGCTGCCGGCTGACAGCGCGCGTTGCCATGGCAACCCTGCGCGTTGTCTGGCGCTCTAGATGCACGGTCGAGACTCGAGCGCCTTTAATGAGGTGGAGTCCCCTCACTTATTCCCCGATCTAGTTTATTTTTCTGAATCAGAAAAATACTACTTTGGTTAATAAGCCTGGGTGACCAGAGGATCACAGTGGGGCAATACCCGCCGAGTCATTCTCCGTGGGCCCCCCACTCCTCTAGTGCATCACAAACATGCTGTGACTATGTCTGTGGGTGGTTCATGTTTAGTACAACATGGCCACGTCGGCGCCCAGTGCGCCGTGTGTCGTCCAGTTGGACAGCCACGTTCACTGTCCAGCATGGCTGGTAGCTTCTGCTTGGATTGCTGGTCCTTCTCATGAGGGACCTAGCGTCTTAGTCTGGGCTCCAGCAGAGGATCAGATGTCGACTGCTACATTGGAGAGAGTATTGTTAGGCTCTGAACATGAAGATGATGCTGAGCGTCCCACAGTTGTGATGTGCTCATGCTGAATCAGATTCAGACTTGACAACCATGCTTTCCCGGGCCCCTGGGGGCGTTGTGCGACGCGTACTCGCTTTGCCCGGCCCTTGTCTTTAGCCCGGACGTGCATGGAAAAACTTGGCAGTTTGTAGCCTCTTTGGTATCAAATATGGTACGCCAAGGAGGCCATAATCTGCATTACAAGTTTTTTCTCTCTCACTACCCTTTAGGGTGGGGTGGCAGTGCTACGGGCACACCACCTCTGCCCTGCATGGGTCTTGGCCCCTGGCAAGCCCGTGGTACGCCAAAGCACTCATTGCATGTGGGTAGTTCTGAGTCAGGGTTGAGCTACGCATGATCCAGGTCATAGCGCAGGCCCCTGGCCAGACAATGTCCACTGTGGTGGTCCGGAAACACCCCTGGCTAGTCTTGCTGGGATGTGTCGTTGTCAAAGTACACTTTCTCGACGCACTCATCTCACAAGCTGGCCTAAAACCCAGCCCGCTCCCCCCGCAACCAACCCAGTTGGTTAGCGGGAGGCGGTCCTGGGGATATGGCGAACTGAAGCTGAAGTAAACAGTTCTTTCCCCGGAGGAGGGCCGGGTGGAGAATTCTGGTCTGTTCCGCCGCTGGCTCTCCGGAGTCCAGCGGTACCCACGAATAGAACTGTTATCTGATCCTCCAGGTCCCAAGAGGGTGTGGCTGGTAGTGTGCAAGGCCGCGCCTTGCCGCTCTCAGCCCTCTCTCACTTCACCATCCAGGTTCCAGTGTGGTGGCTCAGGCCGCACCCCATGTGCCGTCTCCCATTCACACTGCTACCTCGCAGAGTCTGACCACACTCCGGGCCGCTTCCATGCCGTCCGAGTCGGGTCCCCGTACTCTGCTGGCGGCTGTCAGCGTGCGAGGTCCTGCCTTGTCACGCGCAGCCCCCCCTCACATCGCCAGCAGGTGGCAGTGTGATGGTGCAGGCCGCGCCTCGTGCGCCGTCTCCCATACGCACTGCTGCCTCGCAGAGTCTGACCACACTCCGGGCCGCTTCCATGCCGTCCGAGTCGGGTCCCCGTACTCTGCCTCGCTGCCCCACCCCCGGTGGTGCCTTTGGTCCCGCTGGTTCGGTGTCTGGAAGCGTGGATAGCGCTCCCCAGCCCGTCCAGCTGGCTCATTCGTACCGTCAGACTCGGCTATGCGATTCAGTTCGCCCGGCGTCCCCCGGTTTTCAGGGGTGTCCACTACACTCAGGTGTCACTGGACAATGCACCTGTTCTCCGGGCGGAGATTGCTGTCCTCCTGGCGAAGGATGCAATCGAGCCGGTCCCTCCAGCCGATATGAAGTCGGGGTTTTACAGCCCCTACTTCATTGTACCAAAAAGGGCGGTGGGCTACGGCCAATCCTGGATCTGCGCATCCTGAGCCGGTACCTTCACAAGTTGCCGTTCAAGATGCTCACGCAGAAGCGCATTTTCGAATGCGTCCGTCCCCAGGATTGGTTTGCAGTGATCGACCTGAAGGATGTGTACTTTAATGTCTCGATTCTGCCTCGCCTCAGACCCTTCCTACGGTTTGCGTTCGAGGGTCGAGCATATCAGTACAAAGTCCTACCCTTCGGGCTGGCCCTGTCACCCCGCGTCTTCACGAAGGTTGCGGAGGCGGCCATTGTTCCCCTCAAGGAACAAGGCGTTCGTATTCTCAACTATCTCGATGACTGGTTGAACCTGGCCAGCTCGCGAGAGCAGTTGTGCGAACACAGGGACATGGTTCTAGCTCACCTCAGCCGGTTGGGTCTTCGGGTCAACTGGGACAAGAGCAAACTCACCCCCGGGCAGAGGATCTCTTATCTCGGTCTCGAGCTAGACTCGGTCGCCCGGACTGCGCGCCTCACCGAGGAGCGCGTCCAGTCGGTGTTGACCTGCCTGAGTACGCTCAAGCGCAGGACAGCGGCCCCACTGAAACTTTTTCAGAGGCTCCTGGGTCATATGGCATCTGCAGCCGCGGTCACGCCGCTCAGATTGCTCCATATGAGGCTGCTTCAACACTGGCTCCGCGGCCGGGTCCCGAGATGGGCGTGGCAGCGCGGTACGCTCCGTGTCCCCGTGACACCGAGCTGCCGTCGCACCCTCATCCGGTGGTCGGACCCCTCGTTGTGCCCCTGGAACAGGTGTCCAGGCACGCTGTGGTCTCCACAGATGCTTCTGCCACCGGATGGGGGGCCACGTACAACGGGCATGCAGTGTCGGGTCTGTGGACGGGGCCTCAACTGCATTTGCATATCAATTGCCTGGAGTTGCTAGCAGTACATCTTGCACTGGGCCGCTTCAAGAAGCTGCTGTCAGACAAGCACGTACTGGTCCGCTCGGACAGCACTGCGGCCGTTGCGTACATCAACCATCAAGGTGGTCTACGCTCCCGTCGCATGTCGCAACTCGCCCGCCATCTCGTTATGGAGTCAGAAGCATCTGAGGTCGCTTCGTGCCATTCATGTCCCAGGTGTGCTCAACCGTGTAGCCGACGAGTTGTCACGGCAGCCTCCACTTGTGGGCGAGTGGTGGCTCCATCCCCAGGTGGTCCAGCTGATTGGCAGCACTTCGGCGAGGCCCAGGTAGACCTGTTGCCTCCCCAGAAACTGCCTACTGCCAGTGGTTCTATTCCCTGACCGGCGGCACGCTCGGCACGGATGCCCTGGCACACAGCTAGCCCCCGGGTCTGCGCAAATATCCGTTTCCCCCAGTGAGCCTTCTCGCACAGCTCCTGTGCAAGGTCAGGGAGGACGAGGAGCAGGTCTCGTTAGTGGCTCCGTATTGGCCCACTCGGACCTGGTTTTCGGACCTGATGCTCCTCACGACAGCCCCTCCTTGGCCGATTCCTCTGAGGAAGGACCTCCTGATTCAGAGATGGGGCACCCTATGGCACCCGCGTCCCGACCTGTGGAACCTCCACGTGTGGTCCCTGGATGGGATGCGGAGGTTCTGAGTGATCTCCCGCAAGCGGTCGTAGACACCATCACTTCCGCTAGAGCTCCTTCCACGAGGAGCCTCTATGCGCTGAAGTGGAACCTGTTCGTTGAATGGTGCTCCTCTCGCTGAGAGGACCCCCGATCATGCTCGGTCAGATCTGTGCTTTCCTTCCTGCAAGAGGGCTTGGAGCGAAGGCTGTCTCCCTCCACCCTCAAGGTGTATGTCGCCACTATCGCTGCACATCACCATGCAGTTGAGGGTAAGTCCCTGGGGAAACACGATCTGATAGTCAGGTTCCTGAGGGGGGTGAGGAGACTGAATCCTTCTCGCCCTTCCTCCATACCCTCTTGGGATCTGACCCTGGTTCTTACATCTCTCCGGGGTCATCCCTTTGAGCCTCTGCAGTCAGTCGAGTTAAAAGTACTGTCTCTCTAGACCGTCCTCATGGTTGCACTGGCTTCGCTTAAGAGGGTAGGGGATCTGCACGCATTTTCGGTCGACGAATCGTGCCTAGAATTCGGGCCCGGTGCCTCTCATGTCATCCTGAGACCCCGGCCCGGATATGTGCCCAAGGTTCCTACCACTCCCTTCTGAGATCAGGTAGTGAACCTGCAAGCGCTGCCCTCGGAGGAGGCAGACCCAGCCCTAGCTTTGCTCTGTCCTGTCCGCGCTCTGCGTGTGTACGTGGACAGAACGCGAAGCTTCAGGACCTCAGATCAGCTCTTCGTCTGTTACGGAGGCCAGCAGAAGGGAAAGGCTGTCTCCAAGCAGAGGATGGCCCACTGGATAGTGGATGCCATCGCCTTGGCGTACGATTCCCAAGGCGTGCCTTGTCTGCTTGGGTTGAGAGCCCACTCCACCAGAGGAGTGGCCTCTTCCTGGGCGTTGGCTCATGGCGCCTCGCTGACAGATATCTGTAGAGCTGCGGGCTGGGCGACACCTAACACGTTCGCTAGATTCTATAGCTTACGTGTAGAGCCGGTATCTTCCCGTGTACTCGCTTCCACTAGCCGGTAGACGCGTTGAACCCGCTCTAAGTGTCGGCTTCCAATGCCATTCCCGCCCCCTGGGCCGGATACGTGCATCTATTGACTCCAGTCGTGTTCCCCACTTGGTGAACCCTGTCAAGTTCCTCCCCCTTCGGCTCGGACATTGCGGAGTGTCTGATGCCAGGCCAACATCCGTCCCTGACGTTGTCTGTTGGCTGGGTTCCATATGTCGTGACTCCTCTACGTGAGCGGTCCCATATGTGTAATTGTCCACGGTTTAAAACTCCCTACGGCGAGTCCGTGTCTTTCCCTTAGCAGAGCCAGCTCTGCTGTCACCTGTCAGATGAGTCTCCCCCTACCCAGGTGGAGCAATCCCAGGGACTCCATATGCGTACTGCCCCCCGGGCCAGTCCATTCCCACATAAACTCCTCCCCCATTGGGTAGGTAGTGGCCTCCGCAGCGTCCCCTACGGGTTCGCTTCCCCAGTGTAGTCTAGTTTACTTAGTGGGTATGTCGGAACAGCAGTAGACTCTCTCGGCGTAAGCTCGCCCCCTTCACCGTCCCAATTGGTGCAACGGGTGGCTAGAGCTTGCACTGGGCACTGGAAGGGGTTTCGTAACTGTGGCGCTTTATTTGGGATCCCAATTCGTCGGTCACTACTGACGTACGTCGAACGTGACCGACTGAAAGGGAACGTCTCGGTTACGTATGTAACCCTCGTTCCCTGAAGGAGGGAACGGAGACGTACGTCCCGTCGCCACAGTTTCTGTACCCTCGCTGTTGTGCGGACACCAGTTGTCTCCTCAGCGAAAAACAGAGTGCGATTGCATCTGCTTCCTATTTATATACACCTGTCGGAGGCGGTGCGCATTATGCAAATATTGCACGCCAATTCCATTGGCTTGTTTTAGTTCACTCGAAGCTGATAGGGCTCTCTAGCGATATCCCAATTTGTCGGTCACTACTGACATACATCTCCGTTCCCTCCTTCAGGGAACGAGGGTTACATACGTAACCGAGACGTTTCTATGGTTATTTTAATGACAAATATCGAGAGTATATCAATGTAACGTGTGAGAACAAAACTCTCAGCTCCACTTAACGCTGGGTTCTTTGGGAAGCTTATCAAGGTTATCTTTCCCTCACAACCAAAAACACTCTTCTTTGGTCCTGTGTCCTGTGCAGCGCTGCCGACGACTTCCGTAAAGCCGAACGCGCGTTGATGGGCGTGCTCTTGCTCTCTCTCTGGTCAACGTGTGCGTGCGCACCCTTCCGGGAGAAGTGCCTGTACAAGGAATTCCGCCCCCGTTTATGTCACTCAGGCCCATACTCAGGCCCATACGCAAACCCTTCCGTGAGGATTTGGAAGAGTATTTTTGCCACAGAAACTTTTGAAACTTTGGCCATGTTTATCATGATAATCCAACTCTTTAACAGTGTAAATAAGTCAGAATGCATAGTGGAACAACAAAAACAAAATCTTACTGAAAGCTCATTTTTTGGGACATCAAGCTCAAATTTGCAAAACAACTTGTTTAGATTTATGGCCTTGATTTTCTCACAGTTTTAAAGTAAAGGAAATTATATTTTATAAAAATTGAAAATAGTTTTTTTGTGCATTTTTCATAATAAGTGTAAAAAAAAAGAAGAAAAAAAAAAAAAGAGAAAATGTAAAATTCTAAAATTTTAAGTTCACTTTTTAAAACTTTTTTTAGTTCAGCAATAATCTGCCAAGTGACGTCATTATGACGTCAGTTTAATTTGGAAATTTAATTTTCAAGTCTATGCTCAAAAAGTGAATAAATGCATTACTGCATAAATATAATTTGGTACCATAAAATCCCCTAAAAACACAAAATATTAAATAAAAAATATTAGACTAAAATTTAGTACATTCATTTAATTGAAATAATAATAATGATGATAATAAAAATGGTATTTTTTTTTACCACCATACGAAGAGCACCAGAGGGTTAGACCCATAATTTGCAAAAGGAAAACAATTCTGCCATTTTTCAAATTGCCCATCTTAGGCACAAATTCTGACAAATCCAGGCAATGTTCTGTAGAGCAGCACTGAGCACACCCCTCACAGCTCTCCACTTTTCTGTTCACCACAAGTTTTTTAACGTATTTCTTTACAATCTCTCTGTACATAATTCAATTAAAATCTGTATAGTGCTTTTCACAATACACATTGTTTTAAAGAAGCTTAACAGAAAATTCATGTTTCTACATTACAATTTAGAGTTATCTGTTATCAGAGGTGACTGATAACAGATCTTTTTTTGACATAAGATGGAGTGGGTGGATGTAGGCTTGCTGCGGTATTCAGTGTTCTTCCATACACCTATATTACTTGGCCACTGCAGCACCGTTATTTTGCTTTTTTACATAAATAAAAACCTTTTAGTTCAGTTGGACAACTTTGGTGCATTGGGATAACGTGTATCGTTAATACATAACAACAAAAACGTATGCTACAATTATAAACCGAAAGCTTCTACTTTGCTCCATATAGCATGAGCTGCAGAGTTGCAGCACAGCGCAACAGAAGTCAGATTTCACTTATCACGTGATGAGAGTAAGCAGAATAGACTGGCACAATGATGGTGGAGGATTCGGTGCGCAACGGATTCTGAGAGTCATTGACAAACACCTTGTCTTGTAAAATGTGAGGTCAGTACCTCCACTTCCTATACGTGGAGTAGCCTATTCATGATTGTAAATTAGAAAATGAGAGTTAAATCAAGCGCACATTAGAAAGCAATTGCAATACCCCGCATATTGATAGAGGCTCACTGAATCCTTGAAAATATAGGCCTATGCTACAAATGATCACTATGATCACAAATTTATAGGCGAAAGTGAAAAGCGAGCGCACAATCAAAAGTATGACACCGCCCACCGGTGTTATCGGTAATACCGGTGTAAAAATTTTATAGGGTGGATATTGTTAAAAAAAACGTACAATACAGGTTATATACACTGCAGTTAAAATCATAAACAAGTACTTTGTTTCTTTAATTGTTAGTCAATAAAGGAAAATATTGACTTTAAATCTCTTCTTTAAATCATGACAAAAGATTATTAAAACATAATGAAATAAAATGTACTTTAAAGTAAAAATTTTAATTTGACATAACTACAAAGTCCACTTTTTAAAAGTGTACTTTATGAAAATGTACATTCTTTAAGTAGGCCTACACTATCTATCAAGTAGTTTATTAACATTATATTATATTATCTGCAAGGACAGTCTTTTAAAAAAAAAACAAACAAACAAAAAATTAAAAATTAAAAGAGATGGGTATATAATATTTCCATAAACTGAAATTAAGGGGTTAGTGTTTGGAATAGCCACAGTTTTTTTAGTGATGCCACATCTTCATTGGTTCTTCATCATTATTCTGTATATTCATAATATCACAATACATTCTGACAATTTATTACAATTCTAAATGTTTCTTCTTATGTTTGGATCTTCATGTCTCTAAACTTCTGAATGTACAGTGTATTATCATATGTAAATGCCATTCAAAATTCCCAACAAAAAATGCACCTAAAATCCTAAATAATCTTATCTTTCTACAGTCTGTCTATCACATCCTTGCTCTCACATTCAGTTTTATTTGTAAAGTGACTTTGCTAAGATAATGTGAAACTTCTATTTACAGTCCAGAAGTGTCCACGTTATTTTAAGTGACTTACCCCCAGGACGGCATCCACAGCGAAGACCGCCAGAGGGTCCAGCACTGTCCACACTGCCGCAGCCATGATAAACTTTGACAGGAAGGAGGGCGGTGAGCCAAACGCTAGCTGACAGCCCCATCTGATCAGGAGCAGCAGTAGCGTAGCTGCATTCAAGGTCAGGGGGCCCAGCAGCACCAGCAGAACCTCCTCCAGGGTAGATAGCAGCGAACCCTGATAGACCAGATCCACCGTGTGCACACCCAACCCAAATCTGCCCAGAGAGACACATGACAGGAAATTGATTTAGCAAGATAATCAAATAAAAAAATAAATGAGAAATTTGTAAAAATTGTAAACTAAATCAATTCTAAGTTATGTGGTGTTGTTATAGTCTTAAAAAGAAAGGTTCCTGAAGGTTTTTTTTTTTTTTTTTTGCAGCGATGACAGATAAGACCATTTTGGGTTCCCCCAAATACCTTTTAGTGAATAGGTCTAAAAATACATTTTTAGACCTAATACTTTCTACATTTTAAACATTATTTACATTATATATATATATATATATATATATATATATATATATATATATATATATATATATATATATATATATATATGTATATAATGTTTAAAATGTATAAAGCAAAATAACTTACACAGATATGTAGTGTTTTTACACAAAGTTTCATGTCTTTCCTAATCTACCATCATCTCTCTGCTCATTAATCCCTCTCCAATGTTACCTGAGAATCTCTTCCACTCTTCATTTCACCTACTCGGCCCATTTCTGCTGCTCACGTTCGCCACTCCGGCTGTTCTATTTTCCAATACTTACTGTAGATTATGTCTTTCTAATACATTTTAATTTTTAAGATGATATTTTAGATTTATAGTCACACTCAAGTCGATTTAATTCAACTCAATTCGAGATTCGACTTCATTCAGTTTTGTTATATTATTCAGTCTGAGATTCAACTTGAATCCACTGCATTCGAGTTTCAATTTGATTTGATCTGCATATTCTGTATATGATACAATTATAGATTTGATTCTATTCCATTGTCAAATACGAAACGCACACTTCATGTTTGTTTTAGGATGCTTTGCTGTAAATTACGTCAACAGATCTAGCCACCTAACACAACTCACTCAAGCATTTACAACAGGACCTGTGTTGGTAATGAAGAGTTTTTCCACATGCTTGTGGTGCAATAAAATCCACAGAACACATGTTGTTGTGTAGACGGGTGGGACTCATTTGGCACTGCAAGGTTGTGTGCTGATTTTGGAGTGTGTTTGAGTGTGTAGGAGTGGAGGGGGGTGGTATTTGTGAGAATGCTGGGGGTAATGAAATGTGCGTGGGGTAGAGTGAGAGAGAGACACTAATGACTGCGGGGTGTGCGAGCGTGTGTATGTGTGTGCTGTCAGTTTGCAGCTGATCTCTGACCGCTACTGTGGTCACCAGCCCTGTAGAGAAACGCTCGCAGCGGACAAACGGACAGACATGTGGAACATGTCATGAGCCTATGACCCCAGCTCTGTGTTTTCCACTTGTTTCTCCCTCATCTGTCCTTCTTTACATTCCTCTCATCTTCTGTCAGTCGTTTTCCATTATTTAATGATCGGATTTGTTTGGCAACAACACAACTTGGTGCGTAAGAATTTTCACTGAGTGACTTCTGGATGATAAATTAAATTAACACCACATGCAAAATAGAACCACACTGCGGTATCACACAGGGTTTATGATGAAATATTGTCCACACAATAGGAGAAGATAAATTCTTTCCAAATAATGGACACTTAAAGGCCGTACCACCGCATGTTAAAATCAACTGAATTTCCCCTCATGAGATTGTTAAAGTTCAGACAAGCCTTGTAAAAGATGCATGTGTATGCGTTTGTTTGCATGCATATAAATGTACACGCACGACATATGACAACAGCGCATGAATCACCTGCATGCATATTTTTTTTGCGTGTGACTGTGTGTTTCCAGTGAATTATTGTAAGCAGACATTTGTAAAGGTCAGCATATCCTCTCCTGGAATATTTCTGCATGTATTTGTGTGTTTGGAATAATGATGAGCTTGACACTGTTTGTTTGTGAATGATTGTTTTGTGCGGGTGGTCATGCATGTCTCACCTGTTGATAGGGATTTGTTGAGCCTGCAGAAAGAGCCACTGGCTGCAGTAATGCAGGTACAGACGGGGAAACCACATTACACTGAACAGGAAAATGCTCAAACTGATCTGAGACAGATGAGGACGTGGACGGCAGGACAGATCGAGTAGTGACGGTAGGAGACGCACTGCCAGGCGTGTTCTCTCAGCCGTCCCGCAACACACAGGGGCAGACCTGTGCAAACTGTGTCGGTGAGATCTGGGGATGACACATACCAGTATGATTCTGTAACCTTAAGCTGTGAGCACATGAAGAGTCACTGTGGATGACTATGAATGAATAAATATGAAAAACAAAAAAACGTTCCATTTTCATTTAACATGTCTGACTGAAATCATTGCAAATTTAGTTTGTGGGGACAAAATTTAGATCACATTATACAGACCATATTAACAGCTGTGGCTAGCAAGTCCAAATATCAGTAAAGAAACAGTTTTGTTAGTTGTGATTTTGACAATGTGATCTGGTAATGATACATTTCTAAAAGGAGGAAAAGTTATTACATTATTTAATATTTAAATAGTGATCTTTTTCTGTGATGGGTAGAATATACAGTTTGTCCAGTATAAAAATCATTATGTCTATGGAAAGTCCCCACAAAACATGAAAACCCAACATTGGGTTGCATTTATTTGATCAATAATACAGTAAAAACAGCCATATTTTGAAATATCATTACAATTTGTTTTTTTTTAATACATCCAAAATGTAATTTATTCTTGTGATGATAAATCAGAATTTTCAGAAGCCATTACTCTTCAGTGTTACATGATCCTTCAGAAATCATTCTAATATGCCAATTTTCTGTTCAAGAAACATTTATTATTATCAATGCTGAAACCATGATGCAATAAGTTCTAAAGAACAGCATTTATTTGAAATTTTCTAACATTAGGCTAAAAATGTCTTTACAGCAACATTTAATTGAATGTGAGAAAAGTATTGATTTCTTAAAGTATTGATTTGAAGAAAAGTATTGATTTCTTAAAAAAAAAAAAAAAAAAAAAACTGACCCCAAACTTTTGAATAGTAATACAACAATCAAGCAATCACAGCTGACTAAGATACGAAAGATCACATCTACAATACTACATCTACACAAAAACACCTTTCTGTAAATCCACAACACCCTAGACAGAGTTAATGTGTCAGGGATGCTTCCCTGTCAAGCCGCATTACGCCACAGCGGCAAATAAATTCTGACTTGCATCCCCTCTCTAATGAACGTATCAATGATATATGAACAGATGTATTTTTAGCCGCCTGCGCAGACTAGCTTTTCAAGAGAGAATGTCTAATGCAATGTGAAATCTGTTATTGCCACAAAACTGATTTTTATTGCTATAGCTCCACTTCTTGAGGTTTCTTTTAAAGAAAGTGTGATGTTAGAGCATGTACTTGAAATGTGAGGCAGAAAAAAGGTAATGTGTTACATTCATCTGTGTTGTTACATTCAGACTTTGTACTATTACTGTCGTCCACAGACAGGGTTAGTGATTTGAACAAACCTCTAATTATACTTTGTAACTCATCCTGCAATGTTTGTGCTACAGTATATGGACATAAGTGATATCACAAATCATATTGTTAAAAATCTATCTAAATAATCTGTCCCACTTTATATTAGGTGGCCTTAAGTACTATGTACTTACATCAAAAAAATAAGTACAATGTACTTATTGGGTTCATATTGAATTGCAAAACACTTTTGCTGCTATTGAGGTGGGATACGGGTAAAGTTAGGGAAAGCTTTGGTGGTATAGGTAGGTTTAAGGGTAGGGGTAAGGTGTAAGGGATGGGTCAACAGTGTAATTATAATGTAATTACAGAAATTAATTACAGATGTAATTGTATGCAGGTGTTTTTTAAAACATAAGTACAATGTAAAAACATGTATGTACACAATAAGTGCATTGTATCAAATAATTATTTTAAATGTAAGTACATAGTAGTTAAGGCCACAATATAAAATGGGACCAAATAATCTAATGTTTGTCTGAATTACCAATAACTCAAAAAACAAATTGCATCCACTCTTTTCTAATATAGATTACAGGAAAACTTTAGAATTATTACAAGTAGTGTGAAGTGTGGCGTAGGTGCAGGTCATGACGTGTGTTGGCAGGAAAGATGGGCAGTGAGGTGGGATTGATTTATGGCCTAATGCCTGTGAGGCAAAGCACAGCAACCCTGAGAACTATCTGTGCCTTCAGTTACTGCTTCAAATCTGGAGTCACTTAAAAGCTGGATGTCTTTTTCTATTTGCAGAATTAAGTTATTTGCTTTCACTTTTTCTGTTTTGGACTAAAGGCATTGTTTTGTAAACGTGCCAGAGCCACTTTTTACCCCCTCCATCAGAGAAGATTTTGAGTCACCCAAAGTGCTAAAGAGGGTCAAATATGAAACCAGAGGTGAGGGAGTAAAAGAATGAAAGCAGAACTTATTTTAAAAAAGAAGACAGAAACATTATGCTGACTTCTACAATAACCCATTTTGACCTGCATAAGGCATCATCGCATGGTTCCTTCATAAATAAGTCGATGCCAAAATGCACTGCAATATATCTTAATGTATATTAGTAATGTCAAATACTGAACAAATGTACAAGTTAATTAAAATGTACTGTTTTGCCCAATATTATATGTTCCTATTAGTTTGTTTTTTTATTTATTTGTTTTTTGTTTAGTTTTTTTATATATAACATGCTGTTGTCAAATCTTATTGGAACAAGTCTAGTCTCTTGTCCGCTTTACACAAGGAGCTCTATTTGTGAATATAGAGTTTCAAATCAGTCACTTTTGGGTATCATTTATTTGGATACTCCATTAGAAAGTAGCAGATTTAGACAGTGGCCAGCAAGGGAAACCTTGTAGGCCTAAAACCCAGGATCATAAGGTATGCATGACTGCATGCCTACATTTCTGCAAAACAGCAAAAACATATTACACAGACATTTTACAGCAATTTTCAGCAGAAATAAAAACTATAGGGAGTAAAATGCCAGTAAAACTGATGAAGGGAGGAGCAAGGACGGAGCCCGGAATTCAATGGATTGAGGTGGAGTCAGGAAGGGTGGAGACCCAAGTGGAGCCGAGGAGACAAAGACACGGGCTGACACCATTGACCTGGAGGGCCATGGCAGAGCCACAGGTTTGCGGGGCTGAGGTGGAGACGGTGGCTCTGCAGACTTGGGTGGAGCCGGTGGGAGTGAGAACAACAGTGGAGCAGGAAGGAAGGGGGAGTCTGCTGGAGCCAAAGGCCCGGAAGTCCATGGTGCAACCAGGGTGATGACTGACCAAGGTGAAGCCGGAGGAACAAGGGGGCCCGGCGCAGCCTGAGGGCTGATGGACCACGGTAGAAGTGAGGGAGAATGGAGCCAAGGTGGAGCTGATGGGTCAGATGGCTGAGGTGGAGTCCAGTGCTCAGAGACTCGAGGTGAAGCCAGAGGATCATCACACCAGAGTGAAGCTGGTGACGAGGAAGCTCAAAGCAGATCCGAGGAGCTGGACTGGGTCACTGAAGGAGATGTTGGAGGGCTGAAGGGAGCCAGTGGAGGCAGGGCCGAGGAACTGAATGGCGTTGTCAGAGGAGGGAGTGGGAGGCTAGGCAGGACCAGCAGTGACAAAGGGAACTTTAGGCTGGGTGGGACTAACGGCACAAAGGAAATAGGAGACTGGGTGTAACCAGCGAGTCCATTATACTGTCTGTGATCGTAGGGAGCAAATCAAAATCAGGGGCAGGGGCAGGACCCAACTCCACTAAAATTCCCACTGGAGGGAGGGAGGGTCCGTGGAGGGTCCTTGGCGGGCTTAGGCTCTGGTCTTGTGGTTTGTTGCAGTAGGAGCAAGGGAGTATAGAGGCAGGATCTAATAGCAGCAAACCTATTATTTGCAAAAGTGAAACAAATCTAATACACGTAGGAGAACACAATCTAAAGAAAACCGCAAACCAACATACCAATAGACTAACTAATAGATGTTAGGACAGGGAACTGAACTAAGCTGAACAGGGAGTATATATACACGGACAAAATGAGTGAATTAACAAGGGGCAGGTGGACACAATAGGTTGCTATAGTAACAAACAGACACACAATAGGAAACTAAGGAAGACGCGAAATAAACACAGGAAGCCAAAACCCAAAATGATAGCACCAAAATGATGATTTGTAAACTAATACATTTTGACATTTTCATCACATAACCAGTGCCATATGTGTGGCATTTTTTACATGATAAACTTGCTTGGTAGTTTACCTGATACAGCACTGCACTCGCAATGCGAAACACTCGGCTATGAGTACTGTAACACTCCATAGAGAGTTAAAAGCCTTGTAGAAGCAAGCAAAAATAACATGGTTACTTCAGCAAATGTGTTGCTTCCTCACATCTGCTTTTGTTAATTCTATCGGTTAGGTTTAGTGCAGGGTTTAGTGTAGTCGGTAGGTTAATATTAGCGTCACACTGGACATTTCATTTACGAACTGCTGTGATTCATACAACCAATGTAATAAAATGTTGTTTCAGAGGAAACTGAACATGCTATTTAGCACAAGTCACTGGACATTTCACTCTGAAAGTGCTATGAAACATGCTACAAGCAACGAAATATGTGAAAATGTAAAAATGTAACCCACAGGTACAGGTAATGGAGGAAAAAAAATACCGCTTATAGCGCCTCTTGTAGACATGTCACCTGAAAAGCACAGCGAAAGCTACCTGGAGCAATGCATTTCAGGTTTTGGAGAGATGTAGGCAGAGTCACATATTTCCAATGAGCTTGCACAATGTGTGCCTGCATTACTACACAGAGATCTCCACAGATCTCAGTAGAATCATTCTACTGATTACATTCCCCTGCATATTTGTTTATTTAATAATATTTAATAATATGTCAAATTCAGTACATTTTTATTATTTACATATTATTATTACTATTTTGTTAAAACCCCTTTCTAATATAAGCTTCAATCAATAAACCTATGACATCACAGAGACCTTTGATTCTTTTCACTTGATGCATGTTTAGAGATCCATCCTAAAACTGCTCTATATGAGTCTGATGTTTCTGTGTTCTAATTAAAGCATTAATACAGAAATAAACACTGTGATCCAGCCCGAGAGAGAGACTATATTTTACCCCAGCTGAACTTAAAGTCAGTGGAGTGTGTAAGTGCATTTGTCTGTATGTGTGATAGGTAAAAAAAAAAAAAAAAATCTGTGCATGGTGATTGATAGCATAGAATTAAGATGTAGTATAGATAAAGTGTATATATTAATAATCCTTTACACAAGGTTGAGTTTTACACAACTGATCCCAAGCAGATAACGTTCACTTTACAGTCAGCAGTGAGAAGCGCAGCTTTGATGTCAGTTGATCTAAAGCAATGCGTAAGTGAAGAGAGACAGCAGGGCTTTATTCTAAATGTTAAGAGTTATCATAGAGAAGAGAAATACAGACATGTAAGAGCATTCAAACTTCATCTCAATATGTGCAGCAAAATCTGTGGCTACACGTTTTCATAATGAACTACATGTAACTTTTGAATTTTGTCACATCAGTCCAGGCCTCAGCAACATCAGTTAGATTGACGGTAACTTGATGCTTTAGTGTGCCAACAATGGGATGTGATGTAATCAAATTTAAATCTTAAAATGCCCCCAGCACATAATAAATAGCCTAATAATCAATAATCATTGTTCTGTTTAAACCAACAGTCCCCAGATGCTGTTTAAACCAACAGTATCTTTTCCCACAAAGCCACAGATCATTTCAGCGCAATTTGGATATCATTCTCTTTGGCCACTTGCATCCTGTTTTCCACAAATATTTTACAATACAATGTAGATTTATATCTTGCCTTGTTTTTCCATAATTATCTTCACATCTCAAGCTTTTATAAGAAAGCCCATTTCCCTGTTTCTGGCAGGGTGAGATGCACATAAACGTGTTTCATTGAGAAAAAGGCAGCAAGAGGAGATTCGGGGTGTAGTAAAAGAGAATTACTGCCACAGAATTAGAATACGGCTCATAATTAGAATAGGAATTTTGCCACTGCCAAATTATCAGAATTATTTGCAGCTGAGAGCAGAGAGGAGATGGGAGCTGGGGTACTTTAACCTAATCGAAAGCAGAAAAAAATGTGTTCCACTTAATTAGCGGATCTCGTTTGACTAATAGCTAACTGCTCCTTTTTTAATGCAGTGAAGTTCCTACATATGAGAAAAGCGCTTGAGTCTCTATAAAAACAGAAATATGGAGTATGTGTATTCTGCCGGTGTTCTGGCTCTTACGTCCAAACACTCTTCCACACCCCATGTACGTGAGGAAGCCGAGTTCAAGGCAGCGCAACATGTGTGTGTTTATAGGCTGGTTGCGTCTGTCGGTAGGGAATCTCACATGGTAATGCCCAGACCCACTGAGTCTAATAAACACAGTGGAAACATGAAGTCTATGAATGCACCTGGGATCCTCTGAGAGCGATTATGAGCAGGTTATTCAGCAAAACCTGGGCATAAACTTTCTTACTTTCATAGCAAAAGTTCAACGCTTCCCAGCGCAGCATTGGTGGATTTTAGCAGGAAATGAGTCATCAATTAATGTGATCTTGAATATCCACATAACTGAAATAGGCAAATAAACAAACTAAAGCATGCCCAGAATCTGCAAATCTTCTGCCAATTCTTTAAACTGAAATCTATTTTGCATGCAACTAGGCCATAAACCACACCTAAGATAAAATAAACACTGTAACCAAGAAATGATATAGTTTATGTATTTGGATTATCCTAACAAAAAGCAGGCAAACATTTAAACTTTTAGTTAATTATAGTCACAAATACACCATAATTATACACAAAATGAAAGTTTGCAAAATCATTGTAAAAAAAAAAAAAAAATCTTGCAGGTTTGGGACAAAAGACTTTGCCTTAAAACAGCATTATAACTTTTTGTTATAACTTTTTTGTTATTTGTTTTTACATAACCAAATGTTTACAAAACAATTTTTACATACTGCTACAAAATCTACACAAAACTGTACACCCTACTAACTAGGGTTGTCACAGTATTTTAGTAGTTACGACCAATACCAGGAAAGTTCTGTGGTTAACGGTACCAATTTTGGTACTAGAGTAAAAACTGTTGAATTAAGTACTTTAAAAAATGTTGTCCAATTTTGTCTTGTCTGTTGGTTATCACTGTCAATTACCACAGTTTCTGAAAAAAAATTAAATACGGTTGACAATCCATAAACTTTGCAGTGTGCTTAGCAGCATGAAAAACTAAACTTAAATAATAAACAGAACAAGAAAAGAGCCCTCACTTTATAATCATTCAGGCGGTCAATCTCTAAAGCACAAGCTAACTGAATTCTGCAGTTACACAAAAACTCACGTTACAACAACAACAACAACAAAAAGCTGTCTTTAAAGGGTTAGTTCACCCAAAAATGAAATTTCTGTCATTAGGCACTCACTTGTTCCAAACCCGTAAGACCTTCTTTCATCTTCAGAACACAAATTAAGATATTTATGATTAAATCCAAGAGGGTTTTTTTTTTTTTATCCCCCTATAGAAAGCAACGTAACTACCATCATTCAAGGTCCAGAAAGGTATTAAAGACATCGTTAAAATAGTCCATGTGATCCATTGTATCTATTGGCCAATATTGAGCCAGCATTCAGATGTAAACAGAGAAGAAATTGTTGAATACATTTGTTATTTTTGTTGATTTTGCGCACAAAAAGTATTCTCGTGGCTTCATAACCTTAAGGTTGAACCACTGTGACTATTTTAACGATGTCTTTACTACTTTTCTGGACCTTGAATAGCAGTAATTATGTTACTTTCTATGGGGGATAAAAAAAAAAAAAAAAACTGTTGGATTTCATCAAAAATATCTTAAGCCGCTTTTCCACTGAAATTACCCAGAACAATTTGTCCCAGGAACCTTTTTTCCCCCCAGACCTATGGCTGTCTGCATTTCCATCGCAATCTACAAGGTTCCTGCGCAGTTTGGAAAAGTTTGGATTTGAGTAATTTCCAGGTCTGGAAAAGTATGGAAATACGAAAGCAGAGTATGGAAAAATATTTGCATTTCCAGACTATTGCCCCTATTTACTTTTATATAATAGAAAATTAAGAATTTAATGAAAATAAATGTATCATACAAGAAATGTGTTTTCATGGCAGTTGTGTAGTGAATCTGTCAAACACAACTGAATGAATTCAATGTGCATGTTTCATTATGCAAAAATGCAGGTTATAAGCTTTTTGGGTTTCTTCTCATGACATTCTTAGCACTCTAAAAGGACCTTTGCACAAATTAAAAATATATAGACTTTCGTGTGCGCACGAGAAACCATTAAACTTAGCATACAGGACAATGCACACTGAGCCACCTATAGTGCCATCAGCCCATTTTGTGGTGTGGTTTCTTGGCCGCCACAGAGTATGCATTAAAGCAGACCTAAGGCCTTGAAATATGATGTACTGCCTTAACAAAAATTTTTTTTTACAGTACCAGTCTTTTTTTATAGACCCTTGAACTTGGCAAATAGGACAATGCACACAGCCGTATTGTGCCATCAGCCCATTTTATGTCATGGTTTCTCTGCCGCCACAGTGGATGTGTTAAATTAGACATTAGGCCTTGATGTTAAAGTTACTACTGTAAGAAAAGCCAAATTTTGAGCAAATAGATCTCTATTAATTCATATGCATCCACACTCTCATTTTCTTCATAGTAAGATGGCAGTGACACACAAAGGAAATAGGTTAGGCCTATAGTATATATATATAAAACTAGAAATTGTAATGCGCAAGCATGCAAAAATTCCCATGCGCATGTGAATAATTTCTTGAGGGCACGAAAAAGTTGCTTGCATGCAAGAGTCTGTATATTTTGTATTTTATTTTTTTTATTTTAGGGGATCTGTATGTTGTCACTTTGAGAAAATTAATGAAAAAATCCTGAAAAAATAAAAATGTTTACAGATGACTGTTCTCTATTTCAAATATAAAGTTGAAAATAATGCTGTATGAACAATTTATGTTAAATATGGTCTGAAAATCTAGATGTTTGGAAATTTAATGACAAGCATAACCGTAGCAAAACTTAAGCGTTTTAAAACGAAAATGCACTAGTGTAAACGGGGCCTAAGGTACCGTGAAGATTACTTTCCAGTTGCAGCTAGATTTAGTCCTCCGCATATAAGCTTAATAAAGCCTGAACATCATCGTCAGCCCATCGGTCGTATCTGTTGATTCGAATGGCTAACAACTCTTACTGCACGCACTGCAACAGACTTTTAAAAATGGTGGTTTAAATAAAATGCTGCGTGGAGTCAACCAATCAGCATGTTCAAAAGTACTTGGAAAAGTACTACCTATTGAGTAGGTACTTTCTGAGGGGGAAATTTTTACCCGGAACTTCACTTAGACCCTGGTTTCTGCGGTTGAAACACACCGAGTACCACTCCAAAGTCCCTAGTTCCTGGGGAGAGTTCCTGTGGTGGAAACGCGGCTTTAATTTGTGTTCTGAAGATGAACAAAGGTCTTATGGGTTTGGAATGACATGACAAAAATGAAATTTCTGTCATTAACCCTTAAATTGTAGAATGAATCTCCTATTTACATCGTATTTACACTTTGTTGTGAGAGTGCGGCTGGTGTTGAACAAAACAAAGCTGACAACTCTGCTACCAATCACAGATAATTGTAACTTATTTTATTAAACTTGATATTATGATCTTCTTAATGGTACTTTTAATGGTATAGTTACTTTTGGACCAAGTAAATGTTTCTTAATATTAAAAGACGCCAAATAAATGTAGTTATTAGATTATAGATTTATGAAGGAAAACGTAAAAATAATAAAATGTAAAAAGAAAATCAATAAATAATTGAAAAAAAATTCCCCTGGTGCCGGTAGTTGTCATGTTGCTTTAGTTACGGTGACATCTTAAATTCACCACCCTACAAAAACGTACTACATTTCTTTATTATATCCAGTCACGCAGTGTTTATACAATGCAGGCATTTATTCATTAGTTTTGATTTATTTCAACGTCATGCTAACCTGTTAACTAAAGCCACTCAATGACACCTAAACCCAGCACGCCGCAAATGCATGATCTCTTTTTCAAACAGAACCATGTGCCCTTGTACATGAGAGCAGTCACCTAACAGAAGCCTCAACACAGATACACAAGACAGGACAGGAAGGACATTCAGAGGGACATCAGAATGAAAAAAAAAAAAAGCTGCAGGTTTTGACCCACTATTCACTGAATAAATCTGTACAGACTGCTGTCGCTGCAAATCCTGCTCCATACTACAAAATCCAAACCCACCGTGGCCCACAAGAACATCAGCAAACATTAAACAATTTCAGCACCAAGATTTGTTCACATATAGTGGCCACAAAACGTATTTGGATGCTTAGGTCACACTAAAAATATCTGAATGTCAATGCAATAGAAAACATTAAACAAGTGTCTTTTATTTTAAAAGCACAGGCACACATTTCATGCTATTTTTTAATGTTTATTAGATTATAAATGATAAAACAATCTACACACTACTCAAAATTAAGGGGGGTTGGGGGGTGTTGCTTGATCTATGTTCCCAATTCTTAAGAAATTATACTAAATCTGTCTTTAAATCTGTAAGAAATGTGTAACTAACTGTATATGTACTGTATGGAATGTATATTATTTATACATTTAGAATGTTTTTTTTTTTTTTCTCTAGTTAATGAATTAATCATTTTAGAATGTTTGTATTAAAAGCCTTATAGCAACAAAATGCTGTCAGACACTTTAGGTTGTGCAATTTCTTGTTGTTTTATGTATCTTTGTCTAAAGATAAATAAAAAGAAATTACAGTTGGTTACATACAGCAATCTCAATATAGCTGGTCTTGTAAATAACTCAAAATATCACTGGAAAAACAAATCCTCGGCCTTCTTGTTACAGCGTAATCATAAGTCTAATCATAGATAAAAAAAATCAATCATCAGCTAAGAGAAACTTGTCAAATCCACATTAGTCAATCATTATAGTCATTCAAGAGAAAATGTTTAATTCTACAAACCCAGCAAAATAACAGACACAAACCTGAGCATGAGAAACTAAAGGAACGCACCACCTAAACTGGCCTGTGACAAGTGACAGCTCCATCACACTTTGCATCATGGGTAATTCAAACTGTGATAAAATCTGCTGTCAGCTAACCGCTTCATAGACCCAGACATATTAATTTATTTACACAGGCAAGAAATACTACTTTAAAATTGTACTGCATGCTTATGTTGGCACTAAATATATACACACGAAAACTTCTTTCTTTTTCAAGGCTCTATCATGGAAACATGCCTCAGATACATGTTTATTTTTGAATACAATTTTAAGGAAAACAATTATATATTAATCTGAGTTGTCCAGTTATTTATTAGTGCAGCAATCTCTTGAGACTTTCTGAACATGCTGTTGGAAGTCCATAAAAACATAACATTGACTATTCTGTCCATGGCCTTCTATTCAGTTGGACACCTCATTCTATGAAGTGCACTATGGGAAAATACACAACACAAACACACCATGATTCAGCCGCCCACCATACCATGACCGGTCAGCCGCTCTCAGGCCAACAGCTCGTCAGATTTGACAGTTCTGATTTCTGTGAAGTCAGAGGCCATCTATACAAACCTGGCCATGGAAGTCTAGCGTGTGTGTGTGGAGTTTTGATGGTTCCCAGGAGCCTCTCAGCACAGGAAAGGGCCCATCAGCCCCTGAGGTGACTCTACACACCTCCAGACAAAACTACCCACAGTATTACATCAGAATTGATTGACCTGTGACTCGAAGATGGAGGAACGTGGGATGTGAAACTTCAGGCATGCTCTTCTTATGCATGGCTACCTCAGCGCTCACAATGAACAGCCGTAAGATAATTATTAAGATCTACAATTAGCAGGCATAACAAAAAATTACTTAGGGTTGATATTTGTGAAACAACATTGAGTTAAAGTGGAATGTGGAATGTGGAATGAAATGCCATTTGCAACCTATTGTACTTGCATAATCTTTACCACCTGCAACCAACTAGCCATAGAACATGTTAGGGTTATTGGCTGTTTAAAAGCACCCTAGTAAAAAAGAAGTGCACTTAAATGAATTGAATGTAATGTACTTCAAATATAAAAAGTATACAACTGCACTTGCAGATAACATTAGTTAAACAATAGGCAACTAAAGTTTAGGTAAAGAGTACACGCTCATTACAGTTTCTTAAGGCAATTAACTTTTTCCCTGCTACTGATGGAAATTTCCGCTTCCCCGCCATTGAAGGAATTTTCTGGCAATCCATGTTTTCACTGTTATATGGTAAGGGGCGCTATTACTCATCTTCTGAAAAAGTACAGAATCTCCGGATCAAAACACGGGCAAAAAAGATGCAGAAACAAGCAATAAAAGCATTGCTTATGCACATGTAAAATAACATGATCATCAAACATTATACAGCATATAAATCAAAACTGAATAACTTTAACAAATGAAATGTTAACACAGGACGAAGGGGGTGTCAATCTATGTTTCGATCGTCCTTAGTGAATCTACTGGGCGTAGTCTTTGACAAAATATATATATATATATATATATATATATATATATATATATATATATATATCAGTACAGTCCAAAAGTTTGGAACCACTAAGATTTTTAATGTTTTTAAAAGAAGTTTCGTCTGCTCACCAAGGCTACATTTATTTAATTAAAAATACAGTAAAAACAGTAATATTGTGAAATATTATTACAATTTAAAATAACTGTTTTCTATTTGAATATATTTCACAAAGTAATTTATTCCTGTGATGGCAAAGCTGAATTTTCAGCATCATTACTCCAGTCTTCAGTGTCACATGATCCTTCAGAAATCATTCTAATATGCTGATCTGCTGCTCAAGAAACATTTAATGTGTACAATTGTACAAAATATTTGTGTACAATATTTTTTTTCAGGATTATTTGATGAATAGAAAGTTCAAAAGAACAGTGTTTATCTGAAATCTAATCTTTTGTAACATTATAAATGTCTTTACTGCCACTTTTGATTGATTTAATGCATCCTTGCTGAATAAAAGTATACATTTCTTTAATTTCTTTTCAAAAAAATAAAAATTCTTACTGACCCCAAACTTTTGAACGGTAGTGTATAATGCTACAGAAGCTTTGTATTTCAGATAAATGCTGTTCTTTTGAACTTTCTATTCATCAAGGAATCCTGAAAAAAAAAGTACACAACTGTTTTCAACATTGAAAATAATCATAAATGTTTATTGAGCAGCAAATCAGCATATTAGAATGATTTCTGAAGGATCATGTGACACTGAAGACTGGAGTAACGATGCTGAAAATTCAGCTTTGCATCACAGGAATAAATTACTTTGTCAAATATATTTAAATAGTACACAGTTATTTTAAATTGTAATAATATTTCACAATATTACTGTTTTCTACTGTATTTTTAATTAAATAAATGTAGTTTTCAATGCACTAAATTGCAACTTCATCTTTACAAATGTGTAGGTACAATTCTTCAATAGAAATTACATTAAAGTATACATTAGTTTACCATAAATGTTTGTCAGTAGATTCAGCAGTACACTTTAACCATATTTCAAAGACAATAAAAGTAGTTTATATATAAGTCCTACTTAAGTGCATCAAAAACACTCAAAAGTTAATCTAATTGCATATAATATAAATTTAAACTACAAATAATCCAAATTTATGAATTTATTTACATGCAGTTAAGTGCCGAAAACATTACATTCAATTCGCACTTATGTATTATTTTCGTAATTATTTTGTATTAAATGTATGCTAAACTTTCTTTTTCACAAGGGAACACAGGAAAGAAAACTGATGTGATAAAGTAATTTAATAGAAATTGATAGACATATTCAGCGTGTATGTGGAAAATGAGAAACCACACAACATACACACAAGGTAAAGAGAAAGAAAAAAATTGGAACACAAACCGTGAAGGAAGCCATAGTAAAGGATGGAAAGGAGTTTTGTGAAAGGAGATGGGAACAATTTTAGAGATTTTGGAAGCATTGCTCATCCTCAGGAGGAAACACAGACCCTTTATCTTCCTCTTTTTAGGACAGGAAAAGTCACAGATATAATTGATATGAGATTTGGGGGGTATATTTCAGTGTAATTAGAGTCTTGATAATTGGGCTAATTAGATATAATTGTTGTGTGAGACTGAGTTTGATTAAAACAGGTTTCCCCAAAACGAGAAAAAAGGGAAAAATATTTAGTTGACAGGATGACATCAGCGCAACATAAATATGTTAATGAACAAACACAGGGATGCAATGGAAATGATTGCTAGGATACTTAAAACCACACATGCGGATAATAAACATTCACTCTCTCGCTCACTGAGATGGGAATCTTCGACAAGAGTTATCTGCAGAGAAACTGCAGAACAATTTCTCAATGCAACATTCAAAGGAAAAAAAAAAGACATAAACTTCTGTCACAGTATAAATAAGTCATTAACAATAGCTGCCTCTCTGTAGGCAGAGGCCTTCTAAAGCAGCACCCTTACTAACATGAAACCAAGTGACCAATTTGATATAATCTACATCACAACTGTCAAAAGTTTGGAATAATTAATTGGATCAAAAATAATAATAAAAACAATATTATTGTGAAATATTATTCAAATTTAAAATAACTGTTCCCTATTTTAATATATTTTAAAATGCAATTTATTCCTGTTATGGCAAAGCTGAATTTTCAGTATCCTTTAATCCAGTCTTCAGTGTTATATGATCCTTTGGAAATTATTCTAATATGCTGATTTGGTGCTTAAGAAACATTTCTTATTATTATCAGTGTTGAAAACACTAATATTAATATTAATGGTTAATATTCCACTTAATATTTTGGTGGAATTTGCGATACACTACCATTCAAAAGTTCATGGTAAGATATAAAAAAAGAGAAAGAAATTAAAGGGTTAGTTCACTTAAAAATGTAATTTCTGTCATTAAGTACTCACCCTCATGTCGTCCCAAACCCGTAAGACCTTCGTTTGTCTTCGATACACAAAATAAGATATTTTTGATGAAATCTGAGGGCATCTGATCCACACATAGGCAGCAACGACATTTATTACTATTTGAGGTCCAGAAAGGTATTAAAGACATCGATAAAATAGTAAATGTGACTACAGTGGTTCAACCTTAATATTATGAAATGATATTATTTTATGACTATTTTATCGATGTCTTTAACACCTTTCTGGACATCAAAAGGTGCAAATGTCATTGCTGTGTGGATCAGATACTCAGATTTCATCAAAAATATCTTAATTTGTGGTCTGAAGACAAATGAAGGCCTTACAGTTGTGGGGCAACATGAGGGTGAGTACTTGACATCAATTTCATTTTTGGGTGAACTAAACCTTTAACACTTTTGTTCAGCAATGATGCATTAAATTGATCAAACATTTATAATGTAACAAAATATGTATATATACAGTACAGTCCAAAAGTTTGGAACCACTAAGATTTTTAATGTTTTTAAAAGAAGTTTCGTCTGCTCACCAAGGCTACATTTATTTAATTAAAAATACAGTAAAAAACAGTAATATTGTGAAATATTATTACAATTTAAAATAACTGTGTACTATTTAAATATATTTGACAAAGTAATTTATTCCTGTGATGCAAAGCTGAATTTTCAGCATCGTTACTCCAGTCTTCAGTGTCACATGATCCTTCAGAAATCATTCTAATATGCTGATTTGCTGCTCAATAAACATTTATGATTATTTTCAATGTTGAAAACAGTTGTGTACTTTTTTTTCAGGATTCGTTGATGAATAGAAACTTCAAAAGAACAGCATTTATCTGAAATACAAAGCTTCTGTAGCATCATACACTACCGTTCAAAAGTTTGGGGTCAGTAAGAATTTTTATTTTTATTTTTTTGAAAAGAAATTAAAGAAATGAATACTTTTATTCAGCAAGGATGCATTAAATCAATCAAAAGTGGCAGTAAAGACATTTATAACATTACAAAAGATTAGATTTCAGATAAACACTGTTCTTTTGAACTTTCTATTCATCAAGGAATCCTGAAAAAAAATATTGTACACAAATATTTTGTACAATTGTACACATTAAACGTTTCTTGAGCAGCAGATCAGCATATTAGAATGATTTCTGAAGGATCATGTGACACTGAAGACTGGAGTAATGATGCTGAAAATTCAGCTTTGCCATCACAGGAATAAATTACTTTGTGAAATATATTCAAATAGAAAACAGTTATTTTAAATTGTAATAATATTTCACAATATTACTGTTTTTTACTGTATTTTTAATTAAATAAATGTAGCCTTGGTGAGCAGACGAAACTTCTTTTAAAAACATTAAAAATCTTAGTGGTTCCAAACTTTTGGACTGTACTGTATACATATATATATATATATATATATATATATATATATATATATATATATATATATATATATATATATATATATAGTGAACACTGTATTTTTCATATATTTTACCTTTATTCTACACCTCTGTTTCCACTGTCATATGAACGGCTCGTTTGACTTCCTGCTTCTATGAAGCCACTCCCTCTGAAATACGCAATGTGCTCAGATTGGTTAGCAGGTTGGTAGCTGGCCCAGAGTGTATCGTGATTCGCTGAAGTGTCTGGAAACGCCACGCCCCTTACCATTAGTTGTTACTACCGCTTCAGTGGAAATGTAAATAATGGCGTCAATATTACTGTATCAAATTGAGCCCGAATCAGACCCAGATGAAGAGGGTCAAGCAGAACCTCTGCAATCACGGCTTTTAAAGGACGTTTATGAATGGTAATTCATTTTTTATTTGTGTCAAAGTGTTTAGATATGCTGTCACTGCTGTTTGTTAGCTTTCAGTATACGATTTTATCCTGATGAAAGCTTTACTGTAGCCGAATACATGACTGAGTAGTCACATTTTTGTAAAGGTAGTGTTTAATTTATAGAATGAACAACTGTTTGTCTATGAACATAGACGTTTTTTGGAGAAATATGCACTAGAATTTAGCTAACTGGCTAGCGAAGCAAAAACGAGTTGCTCTTTGTTTATGTCCTCGATGCAACCAAAATAGCAACAGAACTATACGTTTAAAAGACATGTACAAACAATAAAACAGTTTGAAGCCAATAAACAGCAGCTTCTGCTTTTAAAGTGGGAACTGCTTCTTTCAGTAATAGCCTTTGTGCAAATCCAGCATTAAACATGGCCTCGCCCACTTTGTTGCGTGTTCCCTGGGGAAGTGTTTTGCAGGGTTTATGATGTCACCAACCCGGGAAGAAGCTCGTTGTAGTCCAAACTGGTCGTTTTTGTAGGCATGCCATAAACTGCCATAACTTTAAAAGACAATATCTCCGTTTGCACTGAACTTTCAGCGCTGTAACTTTGCAGATACTGTTTATGTTCAAGCAGCAACATTACACACTAACTAAAGTTAAAAAAGTGAAATCGCATTGAACCACCCCTTTAAACATCATTATTATTTAAAACTTCTGACCTGTAGTGTACATAATTCACACAACACATAGTGCTCCTCACGTCACATTAAAGGATTAGTTCAGTTTCAAATAAAATTTTCCAGATAATTTACTCACCCCCATGTCATCCAAGATGTCCATGTCCTTCTTTCTTCAGTCGAAAAGAAATTAAGGTTTTTGATGAAAACATTTCAGGATTATTCTCCTTATAGTGGACTTCAATGGCCTCCAAACGGTTGAAGGTCAAAATTATAGTTTCAGTGCAGCTTCAAAGGACTTTAAACGATACCAGACGAGGAATAAGGGTCTTATCTAGCGAAACGATCTGTAATTTTCGAAAAAAAAAATGTAAATGTATATGCTTTATATGAACAAATGATCATCTTCCAAGTGCTTCCGCCAAAACCGCACTTTCGTATTCTTCAAAAAGCTTACGTTGTATGTTCTACCCCTTCCCTATTCAACTTATGGAACGAATGCAACACTAGTTCCATTTTTTCCGTATGTACAATAGGGAAGGTGTAGGACATACAGCGTAAGCTTTCTGAAGAATACGAAAGTGCGGTTTTGGCGGAAGCACTTGGAAGGCTTTATTTGTTTATATAAAGCATATACATTTACAATTTTTTTGAAAATGACCGATCATTTCGCTAGATAAGACCCTTATTCCTCGTCTGGTATCGTTTAAAGCCCTTTGAAGCTGCACTGAAACTGTAATTTTGACCTTCAACCGTTTGGAGTCCACTATAAGGAGAATAATCCTAGAATGTTTTCATCAAAAACCTTAATTTCTTTTCAACCGAAGAAAGAAATATATGAACATCTTGGATGACATGGGGGTAAGTAAATTATCAGGAAAATTATATTTGAAAGTGAACTAATCCTTTAAGCAAACAAAAGACCTGACAAGTGATTCCAGTAGAATTCGATTTTAGCATGTTGTTAAGCTAATAATACAATACTCAAATAAAAAAAAAAAAAACGTAAAGCATATTATAAATATTGGGTAAAATGGTTAATGTTTAATGAGACTGAACTTAATTTTTAGTACTGAATTAAAAATTATTTTTACAATCAACATCTCTCTCAACTTAGTGATATGATGTATTCTGGGATTGCTGTATGTGTGAAGGAAAAATGTGACAACGCCTTAGATTTTGGCCAAACATCATGACATATTTTCTTGGCTCAACTAGCCTTTTTCCTTTAATTCACTTGTCTTCCCTATTGTGACGTAAAGCCATGTGAAACGGCTTCTCGAAAGAGAAAAAATGTAGGGTGGGACTTGATTTTGTCCATCAGGAACTGATTGATTTTTTGATTTAATGGTGACTTTACTTTTCTAATCTGTATCTCGGAAAAAAAGATGACTGACAAACAAGCACATCAAATAAGGTGGAAGGTCTTAAAAATTCTTTTTGTTATACTTTCTACACTCTTTTCATTCTGAAAGTCATTGAGTGCTCTTATCAATACTTGCGCTTTGATGCATTTTGTTTGTTCTTTGAAATTGTAATGTGTGGTTTAAGGTTATTACTCTGGCTAAGGTGTTTGATATGTAAATCTGGGAGAGGATCAAATGAGGAGAATAATAGAAGTCAAAGAGAAAGAACAAGAGCAGCTCTGCCCATTCAGATAAATAGCTCTCTGAGCGATACCCCACATCCCCTGCTCTCAGTTCACTGAAAACCACTA
Organism: Megalobrama amblycephala; assembly: GCF_018812025.1. Taxonomy (NCBI): domain Eukaryota; kingdom Metazoa; phylum Chordata; class Actinopteri; order Cypriniformes; family Xenocyprididae; genus Megalobrama; species Megalobrama amblycephala. The sequence continues at coordinate 26,505,603 of NC_063065.1, read as the reverse complement.
GCCTTGAGACATGCGTTTTTGTCTGTGCTGTTTTAGAGTTGGGGTGGTCATGACTTTTTCACTATGCCTATGTATGAATATTAATACCACTTCATTTCCACTGTGTACACATATTCTTTTCACTATTTGCCACATCCAGATTTTCCAGAAGTTTAAAGTTTGGGAACAATGTGGAACAATGTGTATATATATATGTATATATATATATATATATATATATATATATATATATATATATATATATATATATATATATATGTAAAACTTAAATAGCACAGAAAACTCTGGTCATTCTCTCAGATTACAGAATGAGATGTATCCTGGAATAAGTTTAGACAGTACTGAAAGAGTTCCCTTGCTGGACATCTGACCTTCATTTTTCTGAATTGTTTCATTATTACAATTTTAGTTTTGTAAAATTAATATGCACAATTTATTAAACTTATGTCAAGAATTCAAGCCTTTAAATTAAATATTTTTTAACATCTCTACCAATGTGTTAAATATCAACAAGCTAATACTCAAGTAATACTTTACAAATATAATAATAGAGATAAATATTGATTTTATTGATTAGTTGTCAAGAAAAAAAACTCACATTTCATTATGTACAGTTTACTTAGTAATACAGTATGCTCAACACTGTTTGTTTGGAGTTTTAGTCAGCACACATTGTACTTTCAGAGGTCAGTCAAGCGGGCTGAGCACCATCTCATACGGATTTTCCATGCAAACAAATGGGACAGCAGTTATCAATAAACTGTGGCTGTGAACTGTCAACACCTCTGTCTGAGCCAAACGCATTTCACAGCAGAAAAAAAAAAAAAAAAAAAAAAATCAAATGTATGAGTCTCTGGTGATTCTCTAGATGGCAGTAATATGCCTCACTCATTCACATATCACATCAAAACTGTACATAAAGACAGCATGTTATCACGTGAGGGAGGTGGGGGTTATGTCTGATCTGTCATGCTCAGGTACATTCAGATGATTCTTCAAATTCAGTTTAAACTTTAAATGTCACAAAATGAAACCATTCAAACTGTTCAAACATTTACATGTATAGCATGTCCTGGGGAAAAAAAAAATAATAAAAAAATAAAGGGTTAGTTCACCCAAAAATGAAAATTCTGTCATTAATTACTCACCCTCATGTCATTCCACACCCAAACCTTCGTTCATCTTCGGAACACAAATTAAGATATTTTTCATAAAATCCGATGGCTCAGTGAGGCCTGCATTGCCAGCAAGACAATTAACACTTTTCAATGCCCAGAAAGCTAATAAAAACGTATTTAAAACAGTTTATGTGCTACAGTGGTTCAACCTTAAATGTTATGAAGCTATAAGGATACTTTTTGTGCACCAAAAAAAAAAAAAAAATTTATTCAACAATATCTAATGATGGGCGATTTCAAAACACTTATCAAACACATATCCAACTGCTAAAGTCACCGCCAGTGGTGAACCATTGAAATTTCGAAACACTTATGACGTAACGAAGCCTCATTTACTGAAATCACGTGACTTTGGCAGTTTGATACGCGCTTCGAACCACTGATTGGAAACAAAAGATTCGTAAAGCTTCAAAGCTTCATGAAGTGGTGTTTTGAAATCACCCATCACTAGATTTTGTTGAATAAAGTCGTTATTTTGTTTCTGAGCCATCTGATTTCATCAAAAATATCTTAATTTGTGTTCCGAAGATGAACAAAGGTCTTACGGGTGTGGAACAACATGAGGGTGAGTAATTAATGACAGAATTTTTAATTTTTGGGTGAACTAACCCTTTAAAGCTGCTATAACCCTTAATTGTAATTGCATATGTTGATGTATTCATTATTTAAAAAAGCATACATAATATTCATATGATACACACAAATAAATGCATTTTATATAATGTATTTTATATGTAATTACAGTTGTTGTTGTTTTTTTTTTTTTTTTTTTGCTTTTTAAATCATTGTAGGGGACAGAAAAGTTACCCTTTTTGAAGAATCACCCATGTACAAGCACCTACACACATGCACACGTTTACAACCTAATGATGGTGTAACAGTTTGCATCCAGTGAAATGAATAAAAGAGTTTCCTCTAAAATCAGTATGATCTCCTCAGGATTTGGTTACGTGAGAACTACAAGAATTTTATAAAATACGTTTTGCATTTCAAAACAATGTGAATAAACAAAGAAACAGTCGATTGAATTTCATTTCAGACTGCTTGCATGAAAGACAGCAAGGCTAAACTGTGCCTGTCGATGTCTGGCATTACTTTTTGAAGTCCTTTATCGTGCTTTAGGTTAGTAGTTGTGCTCCAGCCCCTCTCTTCTCTGATGTGTGGCCTGAGTTTCATTTGATTTTCTCTCATACTTACAGCAGCACAGCTTCTGATCTTGTTTAATACTAGTCCAGCGGCAACAAATTACCAATTTTCTGAAATGAGCAGAGGTAGGCAGCTCTAAATCCTATAAAACGAGTCGCTCTTTCTTTCTTCTCAGAGAAATGTACAGCGTTGGCAATAATTCGGGCAAAATCAAAATAAAAACACACCTCAATTTTTCCCTCTGTGGATTTAGGCGAGCGGCTTTCATCGCAGGCACGTGCAGTGAAATTTAGGTAAGTGTTTTGTGAAATGCAATTTGACGAGGCCGTTTATAAGATTTGTTCAGTGCTGCTGTTTGTGTCGGTGTGTTTTCACTCCTGTTTTCTCATTAATATCAAATGCTGTAAGCCACAATAAAACGGAGAAAACACTCATTCGTAGGCCTGCTTGTGCACTTTGCATCACCAGAGAAAAAGCAATTATCCACAGCACAAGGTTTTATGTGTTGTCGATGTTAACGTTACCTTGATCCCTTCAATAAAAACACACATTGAGTTTGACAATAAAACGACATTCATACTGCGGACAGCGACATTCATATTGAGCCTCAAATAAATCATGCAAGTGGATGAGTGTTAATATATGCACTGAGAAAAAGCTGCAGTATTATAGGGTTACAACTCAACAATAACAATTTTCAAAAAAATATTGGAAAATTAGGTGGTGTGATTTATGTATAATCTCAGAATAAAAGATGAAATATTCAAAATATTAGGTTTCTGTGTGCGCGTTTATATATATATATATATATGTGTGTATATATATATATATATATATATATATATATATATATATATATATATAGGCCTTTAATGTGACAGCATATCACTGCACAATACTTCTGCAGTATGCTGCAAATTTTGCAGATGCACAAAATTGCCCAGTGCACTAATACATTTGCCAAAATAACGGCATACTGTTGTAACACTGTATTCCACAATGCAATGCAACTAACTTGAACTTACACTTTCAGTGTGCCAATGCATAAAAAGGACATAACCACTATATGTTTTAATTTTTATTTTCAAAACGGCAACTTTATGCCAGCTGCTGAATTAAACGTCATGCAGGTCATGTGATGACAAAGAGATTTATGTTTGAAATGTTTAGCATGGCATAATGCCTACTGTTCAACATGCGCAGTATGTAGTAAGTATGCCATTATTCCATTACTGAACATAACTATATATACCTATAGACATGAAATTGGCCTTGAGAAATGACACTTACCGCACAGAGAAGGTGAACTGGTCCAGCTGATCTTTAGGGAGAGGTTTGAGCGCCTCACTGTTTCTCTCGATTATCTTCTTCTGCCTGCCGCTCTGATCGGAGAGACACATGTGCATGTCATTTGTAATCAGAGCAGGAAACAGTTGCAGTGATTTATCTTGGGAATACAATGATAGCAGTACACTTCACCCTGACATCATCTCTCAAACACACACACACAAAACAATCAGCACAGGAAACAAATGACATTCACATTACAGACAACATCTAATCAAAGTTGTGGCAAAGACAGAGATAGGAATAAATGAAAAGAAAGACAGTCACAAAAAAATAAAGACAAATACATGAAATTATATGTTTAAAACAGCACACCTGGTATACGCAAACTACTGAAATCAACTAGTAATTATGACTCATTACGGGAATCTATAAAAAGTCTATTGAGTTTGCTTCTAACACAGGTTATTCCAAAAGAAAGGCATCATATTAATGCTGCCTCACATTTTGTCCATGTCTTACAACTAAATCAAGAAAATAAATAACTTTTTCTTTTTTTTTTTTTTAGTCTGACTCTCAAATCATTAGGCAGTTGTGGAAATGGTTAGATTGTCGGACTGGTAACCCGGATGTTACGAGATTCTCAATATCGGCAGGAATTGACTGAGGTGCCCTTGAGCAAAGCATCTATAGCCCCAATCGCTCCCTGGGCGCCACAGTAAAAATGGCTGCCCATTGTGTTGCTGCCTATTGTGTTGTTAGCTTAGCAACATGCTAACAATAAACTATTCAGCTGAGTCGAGTCTCCCATGAGTTTCTGCATATGTAGTATGTTCCTAATTGGTCATTTATAAGGTTCCATATCACTTAGAAGGTAGTTAGATCTCTGGGTTTTGGAACATGTCTTTTGGATGCTGTGTAGTCTTTGGAAAGCATTTCATATAATTTATATGTAATTTTATGAAGGGCTGCCCTACAGTCACAAAAATTACTGCATGCAATTAAATCAAATCACTATATTCATAGAATAAATGTAAAACATGAACTGGCAACAAACAAGATCTTCTCTAAAAATGGGTATAATGCTTCATTCAACAACATGATCTGCCACAAAACATCTCCAGACTGGCCTGCTGAAAATCCAAAAAGGAAAGTCTTAAAGCTGCTGGAAGCCTTTTTTTTTTTTTTAACCACACATAAAATCTTACCACTATTTAGAAGGTGTCAGGTTTTTCAGTGAGTCAGGGGAACTAGCCAATCAGAAACTCTCAGAATTCTGCCTGTCAATCATTTTGTGCATATGATTTTGCCGATGTGTTTTTGGAGGGTGGGATTGAGAAGCATGTGGTTGGAATTAGAAAAATAGCAGAAGTTAGCCAAACGGCTGAAATCACTTAAAGCACAGAAGAGTCATATGCAATAAAAAGGAAAATCAGAGAGATTAAATAAATACAAGTTAAAATGGACATTTTGGACCCAGTTATATTTTTAAAACTGCAGATTGTGACAGACAACAACCAGAATTGTTATCTGCAGAATTAGCCAGCTATCCTCTCATAATGAATCACACTTGTGGCTTTTAAATCAACAATAAAATCAACACCACTCAATACATTTCAACCGAAAACCCAACTGTGTCAGCAGGTTATTAAACTCTGTAACTGCGTTCTGAACCTTCCAGCACCAGGGCCATAACCACCATAGACATTGAGGGTATATGGTCAAGTCCCTCCCAATAATCAGATTGGGACCAGGCCAAATTGTCCCACCAGTATATGATATTCTTGTAGCTGCTCTACTGCACTCCATTTAGCACCGATCTGTTTGTTGTTAGGTTTCTTGTCATGTTTCACCTTTTTGAATTGAACATTTTCCTTTATCATTTATGTAATTCATCATGCAATGTATTTCATACCTAATTAAATGTGACAAGATAAACATTAACGTAGCCGTTTTTCAGCATATTAGCCCCCACATCCCAGACCGGCATATAGTCTCTCTTCAACACACTGTTGAAAACAGAGGTGTACTTTCTTGAAGTAGTAAAATCATTTATATGCATTTAAAAATAGATTCCAAAAGTTTTCAAACTGGATAATGACAAACATATTCAAATTCTAATTTTTGTTCTCTTTCAGGCCAGTCGCTTAACTTCACTGGGCTGGACCAAATTTTTCTGGAACCCCTAAAGTACTAAAGCACTAGAGTTTGGCAATATAATAATTTTATTACAGTCCCTCTAATACAGCACTATTCACTCAGAAACAGGGGTAGATAGGACAAAACAAGGCAAAAAATGGGGGTCTAATTCTGATAGACCCCACAGCGCTTGAGCAAACAGCGATCTTGAGCTGGGTATTACAGCAGTCTTGTCACAAATGGAGTCATTCTGAGCTATAGCAGAGAAGAACACTGGGTGCTAATATTGCTCATTAGTCTGACATTCTAGCACTAGGTCCTTGTGTTGGCTCAGACGCGCTGTTGCAGCACAGATACTGCTTGCATCTACATATCAATAATTTCCCCATATGAACGATCACTGTCAAACTATATACAGTATGTCACTATGTTGAATTTAATGGCTGGCTTTCAGGTTTAGGCAGGTATGACATTATTCACATCACTATAGTGGTGAAGATTGGCTGACTTTGATAATATGAGAAATCAAAAACAGGCAGGAATACAAATATTACATAAAAAGTAAATGTGTTCCAGTAAAAATATTTAAGGAATATCCTCTTGAAACTGAATACTTTAATTTAAGCCTTTCAAATGATCAGTTATTTATTATACAAAATGGTAACAGAGCTGACAATTTAAGATCATCCCCTCTGGATAAAATTCATTAACTTGAAGAGTTCACTTCATGAAAGGATGACATTGTCAAAAAAAGTGAATAATAAATATTATTTATTGTGGAATAGTTACGCTAAAGCAGTAGTGGACAGTAACAAATTATTTTATTTTGTTACTGTACTTTAGCACATTTTTCAAGTATGTATACTTTATCACTTTTATTTTGGGAAACTTTTACTTTTACTCCACTACATTTCATGAAAATATGTCACTCCTCGTTATTTTGAACTGAAAAAAAATTGTTCCAAGAAGCAGTAGTCTCCAATTCGTGGAAGAGCTGATTCTTTTCGATTAACCTGTTAAATCGGTTGAATGATTAATTTGTGAATTGGACCAATTCGATTGCATCTGTTCTCGAGTCAACAACTCACTGATTCAGATGATCTGTTCAGAGGCACACAGCTGGCCTCGGTGCCTACGCAAGTATGCGTTTCCCCCAGTGAGCTTTCTCATACAGACACTGTGCAATGTTAGGGAGGATGAGGAGCAGATCCCAATTAGTCTGACGTAACATCGAACGTGACTGACTGAAAGGGAACATCTCGGTTACTATTCTATCCCTTGTTCCCTAAAGGAGGGAACAGAGTAGTCACGTCCTGACGCTGCAATTGCTGTACCACTGCTGAACGGCCAGGACACACCATCTCAGCTTCTCGGTGTAAAACTTGAATTCCGAATACAAGCGTGCTTCCTTGTATGCCCACTTCACGGGGCGGAGCACGCAATGCAAATCTTGCACAGCTCAGTGAGTCCTCAAGCCCTGCCTCAGCTGGATGCCTGCGGTCTTTCGAATTCCTCTGTGATGCCTTGCAGCGACGTGAAGGTCATGCAATCAACAGCCTTGCCTTGGCTCTGCCTCCGGCCTCCGATCCCTCCACTCCACCTCAGCCCTTTGACCCGCCTTGGCTCCTCCAACCACTCCGCTCCATCAGAGACCCTGAGCCTGAGGCTCCACCGGGTTCCCTCGTCTCACCGGCTCCACCCTGGTCAGTCATCACTCTTACGCCACGGACTTACGAGCCTTCCGCTGCACTCAACCTCTCCACCCCAACGGCTCCAGTGGGTTCCTCCTTCCCTCCAGCTCCACCTCTGTCCTCGTGCACTCTGGCTCTGCCTCAGACGCTCATCGCCGTGACTCTGCTCAGGTCTCCAGTACCAGTGGGGTACCTCAGTACCATCAACTCTTCCTCTGCGCTCTGGGATCCATCAGCTCCTTCTCCGTCGGTCGTACCCCGGATGTTGTCAGCTGCGTCACCCTCTTGCAGTCGACTCCACCGTTTCTGTTACTGTGGTATTTTGGATCATAGGCACTGATCCTGTGGGTGCTCGGGAGCTCAAGAACTTGCTACTTGCTCTTTCTTTAGAATTGAAAGAAAAAAAAAGAAAAAAAAAAGAAAAAGAAAACTTTCATCCACCAGACTTTCACGATTGACTGATGAAATAACAGTGTACTTTTAAATTTGCCATTTTCAAGCTGATTTTAGTCACCCAGTTCTCTAGTTGTTTTATTTTATTTTATTCTAGTTAAGTGCTTATTGTAATAAGGTATTTAATTAATTATTTTATTTAGTGAACCGCTACTGATCATCAGATATCAAACGAGAGAGTGACTTGCTACAACACTTATGGACAGAATGTGTTTTTGTTTGGTTGGTAATGTATTTGCAGCTCTCTTCACTGGACATGGATAACTTTTCTGTAATTAATTCATCAAGCACATCATCGAATAGAGAAAACGACAGTACTCTTGGAAAAATGAGAATGTTAAAATGTTTTAAGGGACACTTGTTATATATATATATATATATGTATAATAATTTATTCCAGTTATCATTTGCTCATAGAAACAGAGGTGAATAGTTAAGTCAAGTCATCTTTATTTATATAGCGCTTTTTACAATGCAGATTATGTCAAATAAAAATAATAAATATGTGTTTTGTATTCAGTTGGTAATGCATTTGTAAGTGCGTTTCATTGGGGGGGACATAACATAAATCGGCACCTATGTTTTGGATTATTATTAAAACTCTATTCTTGAACTTCTTTGTCATCTTAGTGTGTTTGTGCAACACCATTGTGACAAAAACACTGAAATAACGCAAATTAAAGTCTGTGTAAATTCAATTCTGAGAATTGTATCCAAACACATTATAAATATAACAATGTATTGCTGAAACACATCACAAAGACTGTGAACTATGTAGTAATGAATTGTGGAGTGAGACTGTTAAACAGTTTTTCACCAATTCTGTGTTCCGGATTTCTTGGGCAGGGCTAAAATGGTGGCTCAATGAGCAGTGAAGTGCAGCAATTTTTTTTGTTGTTGTTGTTGTTTCAGTTGAGACACTTTGCTTGCTATGATACGGAATATCCACGGAAGTGTTACTAGTATCTCATTTCACAGATAGTTTGTTTCTGTACTGTTTCTATATAAAATACAATGTAAAGTATTTTCTCTGGCTCTTGTGTTAAATTATTTTGTTCCGTTATTATGCATGTTGTTGGAATCTGTCTACATTGTACAAGCAGAATGTGGCGGTTGGTCGGTGTTGTATTTGTCCCGCCCCTCCTCCACTCTGATTGGACTTCAATGGACTTCAACTTGAGGCGGAAAATTAAGCTAGCCACTGGAAAAAACGCTTTGGTGGACACGCGGTCCTACAATATAATAACTACAGCCAGTTAGCATCAGTGACTCACCCGCTCAATTGCAAATTACATTACTGTTAGTTACTACAGCCTACATTTTGCTATCCAGCTATGCCTCAGTCACGCAAATGCATATTACCTCATTGCGATAATATACAAAACAGCTCAGTCTCCTTATTTAAATGTCCTAAAAAAAAATTATAATAATAATAATAAAATTAAAAAAAGTAAAAATGCATTAAAAACAAATACTTTGCACTTTTTGTAGAATGACCCATTTTCTTTACCTGAAAATCAAACCCACGAATTGTGCACTGAAACTTATTTCAATATAAAAAGATTTAAGTGTTGATCATGACATAGTATGGATAATGAGGATAATTTCTAATACAATGTGCACAATTCCTGTAATTAATCCGCAGATGCATATTGTAAACAGGAATGAGTTTGAAAGTTCCTGGCACCTCATGGCAACAATAAAAACACAAAAAGTGGCACAAGAGAACACAATGCATGGCTATGCAACATAAGACAGCAGCACCAGATCATCACTGAGAAGTCATTCTGCAATTACCACTTCAAAGTGTGGCAGGTAATGCTGCAGCTTTGATTCATTTAGCTTAAGTCCTGTGGAGCACGGGAAAAGGCATGTTGGGAGTGGTTGGAGAGAGAGAGCGCGCCGGGCTGGCACTGCTGATTTCACAGAATCTGAGCTGTTTTGGCTTGTCGAGCACATCAAAACTAGCTTTGAAGAATGAAAAATACCTGTTAGTGTGAAATGTATTTTGACAAATCTCAGATAATAAAGGGAGTATAGGGAGGCAAGAGGGAGGAGCAGCAGGGGCGACATGCACCTTTTATTTTTATTTTATTTTTTTTGAGGGGGCACCAGTGGAGGTCCTGGCTCACTTGGTGCCTTAGGCTATAAGACATGACTAAAGGAAAAAAATAAATACAAATAATAATAATAAAAAACATGTAATGTAATTACCCAAGATAAACCATGTGTGTGTGTATTATACTAGAGTATATTAACTACATCATACTTGTTAGTGAAATGTTTTTGTTTCATGTCTTTTTTTTATTATTATTATTTGATTTTAAAAAGTTTCATGAGATTCCATGGATATAGACAATTTTCACTGTGTGCAGTATACATACTATGCCAAAAAGAATATGGTAGTACAGTAGAATGAGTAAAACACTTGTTAACAATTTATATTTACAATTTTCTTTATTAAAAAATTATTGTACTTCTTTTGCACTCTTTTATTTCTACCCGACTAAATGTTAAGGGGCACGTGTCCTGAGTTTGAATGGCCATGATACCTCTAAGGAGAAGTGAGAAAGACGATCCATATTCAAGGTTAGAATGTCTCCTCAGACACAAAGTTACCTTGCTATGAATTCCGGCCTTGGTTTTCTCAGTGACGGGTTGGTTTGTCTGGTTGCAGGGCTCAGAGGCTGACACAGCTCCGGTGGGGCTCTTACCTGCAATAACATTACAAACGTCCCTTTATTCATGTAACTTATGATCTATGATTTATGGTTTGATTAATTAAATGAGGACTGCATAATCTAATACCTTAGCTGACAAAGCAAAGCAAAGAAAAAAATAATAATAAATAAAACCTTTGTATGGTACACCTTTGACGTAAGTTAAAATAATGAAATAAAAATAAAAGAAGCAAATTTAAATGCATAATTTTGGCTTCTTTTTTTAAACAAAAAAAATCTGAAATAAGTGAAAACAAAAGGATATAAATGATATACTACATACATAAAGCAGAAAGATGATGAGAACACTAAATGTCTGTAGACGTTCAACAACAAACAAAATGTAAGGCTAAAGAAAAAGTGATGAAACTTTCTCTTCACATATATTCTGTTCTTCCTCTCTCACACACACATCATCAACATCTCTGAGCCCAACCTCTCCTTTTTTCATTGCTCTAATGCACACAATTAGACATGATGAAAAATCGAAAAAAAATTAAATTTAGTTGTAATACATTTTGCCATTCTTCCTTCCTTTGGAAAATTACTTTTGAAGTGTTTTCTCTCGCTCTCCGTCTGTAATTTAAATGGTAAGCTGCCAGATGTGTGTCTCATGCTTGAAGTGCAGGAGCTTTGCATTATTTAGCATATTAACATTCACAGAATTTAAAAAGAGGGTTCCTGCATTGCCTGGAGCTTCCAATTAAGTAAACCTTAGCTTGATACATGTAAAAATTTTACCATGAGAAACTTTTTCATTGCGTTTTTCTCTTCGCCTCAGCCAGTCACATCTATATAATAAATATGGAAACTTCCCAGATGATATAATTTTTCTCTTGCTGCGGGATTAAATATATCAGTAATAATAACTTTTAAATATAGGCAACATATCAGGAAGGCTTCAGAAGACTCAAATAGGTTTTAATAGCAGGAGCGTTCAGGGCTGGTATGTCCTCTGTGCTGTTTTTGAACTGATATTACTCTTAATCTCAACGCAGATGTAGGTTTTAATTACAAGTTTTTCTAGTAAACATTTGAGATGCCTACAGGTAAAAGCATTACATCTGCCCCACCTTAACATAAATATGAGTGGTTATATCATTATAATGAATGCATAATCATGTTCAGTTGGATGCCTTACCTCTGATGCGCTGTCTTTTCACTGTAGTGACAAGCCTTAAAAAATACCGTACGAAACGGAAACAAATTATAGGCATTTTCTACTGCTGAAGTCAAAAAGTGTGGGAAGGGAAATTTGTCTTCTACGGAAGACGTGACAGTCTGTTTTCTCTTGGAAGAGACACAGTTAATGACCCACGAAACCATATGGAGTTATTTTTTAAAAAAGGTTTATTCAAAACCTTCAAGTTATGAGACCAACCCCAGTGGCTCGCTGCCATTCAACATCAGTGTGTTTGATTCATAATGGTTTTGTAATAATTTTTTTTCACATGGTTGCTTCCAACAGTTCATTCCAATGTACCAGGGGAGTTAATAGCCCATTTTCTTTTCAATGCTTAAACTTTCTGCACTGTATTATTATTTTGTCCGACATGTTGCTCATTAAAGAGTCTGTATGGCAACAATGCATTAATTAGCTTTGACACTGACGTTACATCTCCAAGGTAAAAGGTAACCAATACAAATGCTGACAACTACGTAAAAGTTTAGCACCATACAACAATCTATAGCTTTTTACAGGTAATATATCACTTAAATCAATCATAGAATGTAACAATTCGCAATCAAATAAAACTCCCCCCCCCAACAATGATACTTTAGACATGCAGCACCAGAATTAAAAAAAAAAAAAAGATACTGACACAATAATAAAGATATTAGCCTTACATAAACTGAAGACCCCTGTCTCTGCCGTGTGCAGTGCATGAAATTTTTCTAAGCTTTCGCCTGTTCCAATCTACGGCCTGCAGCAATGTGGAGCAAAAGCCTGCCCTCCACCTCTGTTCTGTGTCCAGAGACTGTAATCCCTGTCAGCAGAGCATTCTGCCTGCCTTTACGCCACAATCATGCATGTTTTAATGGGCCAGCCAACACAACTTTGCAACTTTGCCTTTAATTATCCTTCCTCCAGCCTGATGCTCAGATGGTGTCGGGTCTGAATTAGCGCAGCGTTGACAGCTGTAGGCTATGTCCATGAACTTGGAGTGCTGCAGCCACAACCCACGTTCTCCCAGGGTGAACAAGAGAGGCTTGTTATCCTCTACTTACCATGAACGCAGAGAGAGTAGGAACTGGGCCTGAAGGGTTGGGTGACCGACGGGGACCTGTGCGCTCACCTAGGTTTCTAATTGCCCTGGTGTCAGTTCCAGAGTTGCCGAAAATCAAAGGTCAGTGAATTATTGATTACCCATGAGCATAATCCATGATTCTCATAATTACCCAATGTAATATGAATAATCAAAACAAAGGGATGTAAAATAGAAGACATTTTTAAATAAATTATGAACAATTACTTTCTTTAATACTGTGCAAGGGTTTTTAAAAATCATTGCTCTAACAAGGAGCAACTTATGTCCGACTGAATATTTACGGTTGATAAGCGTAACTTAAAATGTATATTCACTATAGAAACCCTAACCCTATAGTAAGTACATGTAGTTAATTATTATTACTCAGTACTTAAATGTATAATTACACAGACACCTTATAATAAAGTATTATATTATATTATATTATATTATATTAATTTCATGACTGTGGAAATCCTGAGGTTCTTTTTCTTAAATATTTAAAGATTAGCAAATATCTGCACAATTACAATGATATCATGTTCAAAAAATTTGCATTATACAAGGCTTGTCACTTCAAAGCAGTTTGTTTTTCTTCACATAAGCTAAGCAGCCTTTGGGAATGTCTGTCCGACTCCATCACACTCACCACATGAGGCTACATTTTCTCATCTGCTAAAAAACAAGTTTGATGTAAGCAAGGTTAATTCATCCATTTAAAGATGGGCAGTGGTAAATTAATTGGGGTAAGAATGCAGTGTGATTTAGTGAGTGTGATCCTGTATTAGGGTTATCGGCTGTGACCGGGACTGGCCCCTCAGCGACAACGATATAAAAGAGCACGGCCGTATTCCAGAAACACTCTAAGAGAAAATCTTGGAAACTGTCATCGTGCTGAAGGGCCCAGTGTACTATGATGCATTTACTTAAGGGGCAGGATGCAATCAAACATAGCTTCCAAAAGCCCAGCCCACTGCATGCAGTTACAGATCCACTAAGGGTGATCAGAGCAGAAAGGCCTAATTTAATTAGTCATTTGAATTCAAACAGACCTAGTGTAACCGGATCGTTCACTTAATGTGAAAGGTCAGTTAACACATAATGCCTGCAGCTATGTCATATGCTGCAATGAAGATAGAATTCTCCATGGTTTTAAATGAGGTAAAAAAAAAAAAAATAATAAAAAATAAATAAAATAAAATATTAGCTGTCAGTGCTGCTATTATTACAAAAATACCCAAGAATGACAAGGAATGTGCCTGTATCCTCACTGGATTATTGAAGAGAAAAGGTCTGGAATGGACTGACATAACTACAGTACACAGGGTTTGATGTTAGAATTATTAATATTATTATAATTATTATCATCATCATACATATCTCGGTAACAAAGACATATTTCTGAAAAGCATTGTTGCGGAAGGTACATTAAAACCATCTTACTACAATCATGCAATTCTTAAAAAAAGTTTTATATATATATATATATATATATATATATATATATATATACACACATTAGTTGTTTCACGACTTTTGGTTAGTTACTCAACACTGCAGAAAAGACACGTGATAAAACGCGTTAGTCCGGCAACGGAGCCAAAGTTGGATGTTCTCTATTTGCACTTTTTCCTCACTGAATTTGATTTTCATTTCAGAGTAATGCGAGGTTGTCAGCCCAATCCCACTCTCTCGCTTGATGGGAATCCTCCATCTGAATATCATAAGAGTGTGTAGCAGTAATGCAACCTGAACTGATCCTTATGCTAACGTCATCTCTGCTCAGCGGTTTGATGCCGTGATGTCCAGTGAGGGACACCTTTTGATCACTTATTCGAGTCAGATTGAGTTTACCTCTGTTTGTCTGTGAACCTGCTTCTTTTTCATCCTATTCTTTCCTTCCTCCTTTTTTTGGCATATATAGTAAGTGGAACACAACTCTCCCAGAGTGCCATAGCATGGGGACACTTCCCATGTGGGGTGTTAGGAGCACAGTGGGAGGTCAAAGTTCACGGCAGAGAGGAAGTGACAAGCTGTGAAATGTAAAAGACCAATTTCTTCCACATGTTGCGGCGCTCTGAGAACAGCGCCAAGCTGTCAGCTAGCATCACGCTTAAAATGGGACAGGTTGCTACCCAGCAGACCTGTCACAACTCATTTGTAATTAAAAAGCCTATGTGATGTTTAAAGCTGAGCACCCCAGAAACTTTTTTCTTGTTCTGCTCTGTTAAATAAAGATGAGTACTGCCAAAAAAAAAAAAAGCAAAGCAAAGCAAAGAAAAGAAAAGAAGAGAAAAGAAAAAAGAAAAAAAAAAATTAATAACAGAACAATGGTCTTTGCACTAGATCAATACCAAATGAGACTGCGTTGGGTTGGTTCAGTGGCGTCAGAATGTTCCGTGACCCAAGTCAGGACAGAACGCTCGGAGACAGGAAGGTGTGCCCGGGAAAGGCGCACTTATCGAAGTAAAAACTGCTCTAGAAAGGAAACTGCTTATTTGCCTCTTTCCTGTCCAAGCTAATCTTTATGCAATAGGAGTGCTGGCTATTTTAGAGCATAAATTACACTTTTAACTTTTTTTTTTTTTTTTTTTTTTTACATTTTCTGAAGAAACCAAGAAGTGGTGCTTGTCTGGAAAACTCACCAGCATAATGTTAGGGTGTGGGAAGTTGCCAGGGCATTGGTGGTTGCTATGATAGGGTATTGTTGGTATCAGGTAAACTGGTAAGAGCATGGTGCTAGCAACAAGGTACATGAGGACAAACACACTGATCATATAAATTCACTGTAATCACTTTGGATAAAATCTACCAAATGTGTTAATGTAAATGTTAAGGTATGGCATTGCTATGCAAAGTGTTGCTTTTTCCAGAGTGTTGTAGGTAGTTGCCAGGACAGTAATAAATTCATTACGATGTTATTCTGAGTGGTTTTCAATGGATTCATGTGCAGTTGTTAATTTGTTCTGAGTGGTTTTAGCACATTCCTCTGTGATTGTTAAGCCTGGTTTATACTTGCCGTGTCCGGATCAGCGAGAAGGTGCGCACGGCAAAAACGTTTGAATGACTTCGATTCAACTCTGGCCAAGCAGGTACATCTGTACCAGCTTCTTACCAGCAACCATTTTACGTTTGTCTAAATGAATTGTTTATATTTACAAAGTAAGTCTACAATTCATAGTTTTTAGTCACGTGACTGGCACGAAGACCAGCCGGGCAAAACATCCATAGAGCTGCATTACAGGACTACCATTTTCGATCTCAAAAGAAGGAAAACAAAAATGTGTGAATAAAATGCAAGTTTTGGGCACCCGTGATCCATATCCAGCACCTGCTGCAGTATTTTAGTCACTAGAAACAGTGAGACATTCTAAAAATGCTTAATATGAAAAACACTTAAAGTGCCTTAATTCAGTGTTTCCCAACCTCCTTCTTGCCACGGCACAGTTTTGATAAGTAAAAAATCCCACAGCACACCACTATGCATTAAAACAACAAGATTGCACAAACATGCATTGCATATTAAAACTGGATATTATATTAAAAGTAGTACTCACATTTAATGTGAAACTTGAGCTTAAGTCAGGAAGGAACACAATAAGGTCATATATAGGTAGCTAAATGCTGTTGTTGTGATGATGATAAAACAACAAATTTACATATTGTCGCTGTTGGGCGGAAACCTCATAACCAGTTTTTCTTGTTGTTGAATACATTTGGACAAAATCTCATAATATAATAGATGAAGTGGGATATTTAAAACACAAGTTATGAGGAGTTTTAGGAGTTGTGTGGTTTGACTGACAGTTTGAGGATCAAATGGAGTTATGGGGTTTTGTCACAAGCTCTTTTAAATCCTTTTCATTGGTTAAAAAGTTGTAAACCCCACATACAGGTGTAAAGGGTGACCAATAGCATTGATTTTTAAAAAATAAAAACAAAAATGACAAAATATTGAGATGTGAGATTTCCACCTGACAGTGATGATATATTCTTAACTGTATAGCATTTATTTTATTTATTTATTTATTGGCATTTTGCATTTGTAAATATAAGCAATTCATATTTAGACCAACACAAACTGGTTGCTGGTAAGAAGCTGGTACAGATGTACCTGCTTGGCCAGAGTTGAATCAAAGTCATTCAAACATTTTTGCCGTGTGCACACCTTCTCGCTCGTCCGGACACGGCACTTAACAACCTGTCACGGCCAGTGGTGCAATCCTAAAAAAATAAGTGGTGTACCCCCACACCACCATAAGTGGTGTAATGGTGTGAACATTAAGTAAAAATTTACAACAGTGCATAAAAATGTGGTCATGAGTTTCACAAACAAACAAAAACCGCAGCCAAGCTAATGGAAATCCACTCTCAGTCAGTAGGTGGCACTTATGGAGCAGCAGAAATAGAGCTGTGACCCCAGTAACCTCAGTAAACAATTAGCAGCGCTGCTTATAAACACCTACACTAGGCCTATATGCCTGTTGCTTACTTTCATCATTTTAATAATGATAAAAATATTAAATTTTATATTTAAAAAAATATTAAAATGTGATATACTAACCGTCAGAAATTGCCTTAAGCATCTGTAAGCTTATCAGTTTGACAGAATTTTCTACTTCAGTGTGCCATAAGAAGTCAAACTATAACATTTTCCTTTTTTTATCATAGCATGTTTTATGAAAAATAGCAACCTACACATATAGCCTATAGAAACAATAGCTACAACATGTCACAGTTGTAATATAAACCTAGTGAAAATATATTCCCTTAATAGATTATAAATTCTACAAGTTAGCCGAATTTACCACAAATAATACAATAAAAGTGATAAATTCTACTAAGGGTGGGTCATGAATAGTTTAAAAAGCTTTCTAATAAATGTTGGCGCAAGATGATGTTTTTCCCTCTTTTCATCAGTCTTTTGTTTATTTTGTTCATCAGTGTGTCCTTCTCTATAGTGTTTTAAAGTGTTTAACTCTCAAAAAAATTCAAATGGATCGCACATTTGTCACGATAGGAATGGCTTGTGGAAATCTTATCACACTTTTGGAGCGTGAAAACATCCAGAGTATGCTTATGATTCACGTGCCACTGATGCAGTTGCGTTGATGGTCTTTTCAGTTTGTTACGGGAAAAATGCTCCAAACGCATGATGTATATAGAGATGTTCCGATACCCCTTTTCCATTCCCGATACCGATTCCGATACCTGATCTCAGGGTATCGGCCGATACCGAGTACTGATCCGATACCAGGGTGCAGGGCTCTGAACCGGTTCAAGGAACGAAAACGAAAACCGGAAACGAACGAAATTTTGACCGGAACATAACCAGAAACGGAAACTGAATCAGATTTAATCGTTTTGAACAGAAACACTCATTTGAAATGGCCATTAACCAGTTGAAAACGTTATTTTTTCGTTCTATTTAATATTTTGCTTTGGCAGTCAACCAATCGCGAATTCAAATAGAACAGCCTATGCAAATATGACGCTGACGCATCCAACATGAGTGAAATGCCCGCGCTGACGCTCTAAAGTGAGATATGCCCGCGCTAACGCGCTCAGGCCCAGCTGTCATGTCATCATAGGTTAGGTAAGTTACAATGACAATGCCCTGGCATTAGTTTTTCCGATGATATATGTCACCATTAGGATGAATGTCAAGTAGGCTAATATGCAGCTTGTTGTGCGTTTTGAAACCAGTGAAAATTACAGGATATGTAGAACATGAGTTCACACAACGCCACATCACGCACATGCAGCGGTTCAGAATAAAACTATAGGCTAACATAACACATATACAACAAAAGGGAATATTTAGGCGTATAGGCTACGCGAAATATTTCACCATATAATTAGGTCTACATATTAACAAAACGAAAGTGGTTCATTGTGGCGCACTCCAGCGATCTAGGAAAGGAAAGACATTCTGCTTGTTTTCGTTATTTAAATGTCTTTTGTAAATGTATGAATTATGTCTGGCTTTTAAATTACGACCATAAACCATAAATTACAAAGTACAGTTTAGGAAAAAACGTTCCAGTGGTCGCGACGGCGCCTCATGCGCGCGCACACAAATTCTTGCATTGCTTACTTGATATCGCAGCTGTTAAATATTAAAATAAAATACAATCAACCAAACATATAAAACTTTACACTGCTCACTTCAATTCTGTAATACAATCTGCCGTCCTGTGACCACCGCCTGACTGTGCTGTTATGTGAAGAATGATGTCGATAATGCGAGTGAAGTACAAAGCTTACATAATAAATAGCCTAATAGTTTAGCATTCGTCTCGAAAATGGAAACAGTGCCGAATGAGAAAGGTATGCTTCAGATTCACTTTAAATTAATTCGTTTAGCATCTTATTTAGTTTTATTTCTAATAAATAACCCTGTTTTTCACTTCTTCGCTGCTCTAAACAGTGGTTGCTTATGGCAACACAGCACAACTTCCTGTGTTTGCATTCTGAGCCGCGAAGAAGAATTGATTTCCAATTTGCTGCGTTTAGCAAAGATAGCAGGCACAACTAGATATTGTTTAAGAAAATGGTATCGGATCGGTACATGAGTTTAATTACTCGCCGATACTGATGCTAGAATTTTTTCTGGTATTGGTGGTATTTCCGATACTAGTATCGGAATCGGAACAACCCTAGATGTATATAATTAATTATTCGCTCACCACATTTCTCACGCCATGTCCGCTGCAGTGAGAGATCTGTGCTCAATGCACCGCTCAAAAAACGGCGTTCTCTCACTGCAGCGCGAACAAGCATGACGATGATGGGTGGGAAAAGGTAGAATGATGAAGTGCTAATGCACCAATTACAACAAAGAATCGTGAGTTTACGCAACAGCACTGGACATACAGTGAAAGGGGAAGCTAATGACAATAGATTATAGACTTTCGAAGCAAAAAAACAAAACAAAAAACAAGTGGGTATACGCAAATACTAATCCTTAGAAGTCGTAATACGCAAACAGCCCTGGGCAAAAAGTAAGTATACGGCGTATATGTGCGTATGGCCCTGACTACACCACTCGTCATGGCACAGTGGTTGGGAAAACTGACTTAATGTACTAAAACAGTGATATTAAAATACCAAATTCAGTATACACCTTACTAATGATGAATACTATATACAGGAGGGATGAGCCCAGAATATGAACCAATGTGTTAAATGATTAAGCATTTTCATTATAATGGTTTTCTATGGAACAACGATTTAAGAGAAACTGTGTTCCTTTTATATTCTGGGTTCATCAGCTTGCCTATACATAGTATGCATCATCAAAAAGGTGTATATTAATATTACTGTCTTACTTCATTAGTACTTTGTTCAAACCTGGTAAAAATCACTGACAGGCACTGGAGGAAAGCCTTGTTTTGCCCTCCAGGTGGGCGTTCCTATAAGTGTGCGATGTCATGTGAAAACTATGAATAGCAGATATAAGCCTTTTTTATGAAAATAAAGGTCCATGATTAATAAAAATGTTCATGAAATTAAATGAAAATATTTAAAGAAATTAGAAAATATTGAAGAGATTGTAGTTTAATTTAGCGTTATATATACAGTACTGTCTTAGGCTAAAGTGGCAAGTATTTAGTGACCTCCTCTTTCACTTGAGCAATAGCAGAAACCTGGCTCTCCTATTTTCTGTTTGTATCATAAAAAAGACCAAAAAAATAAATATGGATGGTCATAAAAACATTACTAAAGCAACATAGCTGGTGGTGGTCTAAGACTTTTGCAAAGTTCTATATGTTCTCATATCTATATATTTTGTTCTAATGTCACAAGTTATAATCTCAAGGTTTAGTGGATTTTACACGATTCTTTGATTCTTTTGTAATTAGTGCGGGTTTAGTGAAGTGTACTAAAAACAAACATTGTCACGTGCGTATCTTCTCACCGCTGCATCCTGATGATTTAGAGCCCCGTCATTTCAAAGAATATTAGATCGGCGAGCGCATCAAGTATAAACTCCTCGTCTATCAGGCGAAAGTATAAACAAGGCATTAAGGTGTTCTGAGGTGCATTTCCAGAAAACATCATTTGCCAACTATGGTCCCAAGTTCCATCATTACTAATCATGTCACCACTTCCCGAAACAATAGTTCCAATGAACATTCGCAAACAGCATCACAAACTTGTGAGGTTGAAACTATAGCTCTCGACCTGTGGTTAGAATCATAGTTTATTGTTAGTATGACATGTGGGCTTGCATAGATAATGCTCTTGGACAATAAGCAAGCTAACATGCATTAAAGACATTCCATATCTTTCATTCCATTTAAATATACTGTATATACATTTTAATTTTAGCATGTCAACAATCAGCACTATTTTTTAAGAGAGTGCATGTGCATAAATGCATAAGGGAACCTCAGAGTTTGAAGTAAGAGGGAACCCACAATTAATCAAAGATCAAATAATTGAAACAACAGGGATCAAAAATAGCAAAGGTGTCAAGTTCATAACAGCAGCATTTTGGAGATTATGTTGTAGAGAAAGCTGCAGACAGAATGAACCGCATATATGCAGTAGCCGGCAGAAGTGTACACCAGTTAGAAATTGCATGTGAATGTGACAGGGTTTCTACAGGTTTCATCAAATCTAATTTCATTCTTTTTAATGCCCTTTTAATACCATTTTTTTTTTTAATGCCATATATATGTAGCTAAATGTTGTTAATGACGACATACGGCAATTAGAAAATTCATCATGTCATTGTTGTATTCGCATTCTGCCAAGTGTCAGCCCTTTACATTTGTTTGCTTCTCTGCTGCTACCCTTTTGCTCACATAATGTATTTTAATACAGCCAAATTCCCAATAAAATTGTTTCATCTATATATTTTTTTCCGTTTTTGTTGTCAGACAATATTAAATGGTGACTGAAACGCGGCCAATTAAGACTACATACAGGGCTCGACATTAAGCCTTGTCATTCACTTGTACGAGTAAAACAGTTGCTTGGAAATATAAATTTGTTCTGAAGTAATATCC
Organism: Megalobrama amblycephala; assembly: GCF_018812025.1. Taxonomy (NCBI): domain Eukaryota; kingdom Metazoa; phylum Chordata; class Actinopteri; order Cypriniformes; family Xenocyprididae; genus Megalobrama; species Megalobrama amblycephala. The sequence goes on along the minus strand of NC_063065.1, from coordinate 26,483,723 downwards.
GTTCAGAATATTGCAGCTTTGACATATGTGAATCTGCATATTTTTGATTGATTACAACTGCATTAAATAATGTTATGAGATTGTTTTAAATATTTGTTGAAAACACAAATATGAAATGTGGGGGGGGGGGGGGTAATACTATTAAAAATGAAAAATGTATGAAATCAGTGTCACGTTTTTAATCATGATGGTAGCCTATAGGAAAACAGCATTCTTGGTTGTGTGGTTTTGCTTACCAGTATCAAGTATCACATTTTGAATTTTTGTGAAAGTAAAGTTCGAGCCCTGACATGTTAAACCAGCACGAATATCCTGATTTATAATCAAGACGTGGTCTGACAAAATCACCATACACATAAGTTTGCTGTGATTTTGGCTATATGTACACGTAAAATGATCACTCAGGTTAGAAGAAATAGTATCTATTTTATTTGTTCTCTGACAGAGCACACATCCTCAACTGCGGCAGGAAAGCAAGACCTTGCGCTCGTGCGGTAGTGGGTCTCGGAAGCTAGATCAGGTTAACTAGTCGCTATATTCATTATAACGCGCTTTCTTAGAAAAAAGTCGCTAAGTTGGCAACACTGATGGAGCCTTCTGTCTCTATGCCCCAGCCCGTCGCTGTCCAAACCGGCGTTTTGGCAATTTTGCACTGGCCGGAATAAATTACCAAACTGGTTCCGTGTGCGTATCACACCAATGTACATATTTTGCAAATCAAAGTTATTAATTATTTAGGCTTTATTCAAAATAAACTGGTAGTAGTTTCTTCAAAACTATCTAAAAATGTAATGCCTGTAGAAATAAAATTTAATGCTTTTTAATGCCATTTAAGGCCTTAATTTTCACAAAATCCATTTAATGACTTTTAATGACTTTTAATGCTTTTTAATGCCCCGCGGATACCCTGTGTGATCAAAAAACTGAACTTCTGTTGTTTTGTGAACTATAAAAATCGGATAATAATTGAGTTCTTGAATTGATTAATTAGTAGAAGTTATTACTGTTCCTCCTGCAAGTGAAGTCATTAACGTCAGTCTTATATTGTTGAACCAACGTGGTTCAAACGATGGAGGTGCAAACATGTTACTATGGTTTCAGGAAACAGTTGTGACTAGCTAGTTGATTTCTCCAATGATGCATAGTACTGATGTAGTTAATCAGAAAGTTTGTCATTGTACGGGTGGTTGCTAGGCAATTGAAGGGTGGTTGCTTGGCAATTGAAGGGTGGTTGCTTAATAGATAGAGTCAAAAGTGGTCTCTAGATGGCTCGGATACCACCTACAGTCTAATAGATATATTTCCTCCCATTTTATCATCCTTCAAACAAAAATTTGTGTGGGTAAATGCTTATAATAAGTAATTGCATGACTCTTTCTCAATAAGTCACACAATTTGAGGTTTCATTCAAGGCCAAAGCACAAGAAGATTAAGTCTGATGTTTGAAAATGTGGGAGCTTATGACAAAAGTATTGAAACACCATCAAAAGACTGAGGCATATACATGCTGTCTACATAATTTATAAACAAAATAAATGCAACAAAGATGGAATCATCTAAAAGAATTACACAAACAACAAAACAGGCAAAAGGGCCTCATTGACGTAACGTGAAAACAACGTACAACCCGCTTGATTTGCTTCATTTGTTTCAATGTGACTGTGAAGATCTTCAATAGTGTTCAGCACACAAACATATGCCGAGCGTTTTAAAAGCTTTAATCTCTACGTGCACCGTTCCAGAATCATCTGCTATTTCCCAAACAAACGGCAAACAATGAACACTGAAAAAAAATCAATAAGCTAATGGAGGCGCACACAAGTGAATGAGCTCTATTAGAGATCTCGCTATTACCCCATCCCGCTTACGTTGACTGCTCACGGTTCAACACAGCAATGTGAGCCGGCTTCCGGCTGAGAGTTTTGATTAGAGGAAATATGTGCCATTCGCTAACGCAGCAACGTATGATGATGATGATGATGATGATCATAGCATTCAGTGAGAATTGTCAATCATGTGTAAAGCCGAGTGTCTTATGTTAGTGAGCTTCATTTACAGTGAAAACAATTTGGCCTAAATGGCACGTATTGTGCTGCACAAATTGGTTGTGCTTTACTCTGAACGCAGAAGGTTCATTTTCTCTGCATGAATGCCCCACCAGATTCTAACTGGCAGCTGCCATTCTGCTTCTGTGTGGGAGTTTGTGGCGGGCCATGACATTCGTTGGCATTTATTCCTGTCGGGGGGGTGCAGAAGTCCTACCTGGCAGAGAGGCAGAGGAGCGGGTGGAGGTGTCCGGGTGGGGAGGAAGCCCCTGGCTGGAGCTCAGCTGGGGGTGAGAGGGGATCTGCAGGGTGAAGCTGCGCTCCGGCACCCTGGTGCTGCCCCGCGGGAGTCTCTTCACCTGCACAGAGGGATGTCTGCTGATTGACAAAGACTGATTATGAAAGACATTATGAGAGTTGGCAAATAGATATTGTAGAGCAGTGGCTCTCGACTGGTTTTGCTTCAGGACCCAGATAATTCAGGAACCCTGATTTAATTTAGTTTGATTGGGCAAGGCCTTTGACATCTGCAACAAAACATATGTAAGTGTTTCTCTTCCCTTTTAAATACTGATAAGCTCATTTATTTTGCTACCATTCCTCTCCATAAATATGCTTACTTGCATTTTATATTTTCATTTAGTGTTGTTTTTCTCTCTCCCTGCTGTCTGCAACCCATCCAAAACAGACCTGTCATTTTGGGGGTCAGAAAGTACACCTCTACTCTTTATTTTGACTTTATGCATGTATGTATGTATGTATTCAGTTATTGGCCATTTTAGGACAGTGGAGAAGTGACAGGAAATTATAGTTAGCATAGGAATGGAATGTCAAAATGATTTAATCCAGATTCAGTCCAGAAAACAGTTTAAGATATTTTAGATTTAGTCAGAGAGCTTTCTGTCCCTCCATTGAAAGTGTATGTACGGTAGACTGTCCATGTCCAGAAAGGTAATAAAAACATCATCAAAGTAGTCCATGTGACATCAGTGGGTTAGTTAGAAGTTTTTGAAGCATCGAAAATACATTTTGGTCCAAAAATAACAAAAACTACGACTTTATTCAGCATTGTATTCTCTTCTGGAATCCTTTCTATTGAATTGATTCCATTGAATTGATCCCATTGAATCCTTTCATCTGTTGGCGCTGGTAATGCACTTTTACGCCGTTGTTTTCGGTGATTAGGACATCCGCCACATGCACACTTACGCACCATTTTAAAAAATATAGCAATATCAAAATACAAACAACGTAGAATAGCTTGAATACAGCGTGCGTCTCCCTCAGACTGTAAGCGAAGCTCGGGTGCACCGGATAACACGTCAGCAGCGTCACTGCGGAGTCGTGAACCCAGATTGACAACATACCCGGAAGAGAATACAATGCTGAATAAAGTCGTAGTTTTTGTTATTTTTGGACCAAAATGTATTTTCGATGCTTCAAAAACTTCTAACTAACCCACTGATGTCACATGGACTACTTTGATGATGTTTTTATTACCTTTCTGGACATGGACAGTCTACCGTACAAACACTTTCAATGGAGGGACAGAAAGCTCTCGGACTAAATTTAAAATATCTTAAACTGTGTTCCAAAGATGAACGGAGGTCTTACGGGTTTGGAACGACATGAGGGTGAGTCATTAATGACAGAATTTTCATTTTTGGGTGAACTAACCCTTTAAGGGCTTTTTGTGGAGTGCAGATTCCATGTGGACCTATTAATTGCTTACACACACTATTTCCCTTTTTTATGAATGCATTAGATTGAGATAAGCCATTGCTTTGCTTTTTAACTTCATTAAGCTGTTAAGTAACAGGATCAATGCTTCTCCTCAAATGTATCTGGATCTGTTTAGTAAAGATGTGGTTTGTTTACAACCTGGCTCCAATTTCCAATTTTCTTTGCTAGAGCCATTTACACTCTCTATCTCTCTCACACACACATATACAAAACAGGCCTTTTTCTCCCAGAACTGACTTCATTTACAGAGTTCAGTCAGGGTAACTACTAGGGCTGGGTTAAAAATATTGATTTCTCAATTTTAATCGATTCTTATTTTGAAGAACTGACATCAATTCTTAAATCCAGAGAATCAATCTTTTAGTCTATGCTGTTTTCAGTTGATGAATGAACAAAGTGTGTATAGCATGCCTCCCATCCAATAAATCACAAAAAGATTTGGGCTTTGTTAATAATGACATGAAACAAAGTATCAGCTTTCAAATTCTGTCAATTTTATTATGAAATTCAAACATTAAATACTAGGGATGTACCAATCGGCCATTGATTGATTCTTTAAAACAGCTGATGATCAGGGCCGATTATATACCTTGTATTGGTTAAGGGAGATTGTTTTTCCTTAAGAAAATCAAAATATCGGAATCGGTATCACTGTAGCGCCTCAGATCAAGTGAAAAGTTAACAGTATGAAATAAACATGAATGAACATCAGAAGATATGATGTAAAAATCTGTATCATGTCTCATGTAATCGCTCAATCAGTGTTTCAACAGTAGAAAGACATTAATAAAATAGTTTGCAAACAATGACACATAATGTTACATTTACCTCAGAAAATCCATTCAATGTCCAAAAACGTATTACTCAGCTAAAAAAAAAAAAATAATAACCCTGGAGAGGAGCATATTCCTAAATGTATGCACAATGTAATGCATATTCATTGTATTTTTACTTAACCTGTTCTTCAATATTTAATGTATTTTTGAATAAATCAGTCTTTTTTTTCCTTTCTTTTTTTTTTTTGACAGCCACCATTTAAATGTTTATATTTCAGTAGTGCTATTATTGTAACATTATTATTATAAAAAGTCCTTATGTGTAATTTAAATGCAAGTAGCCTACAAATAAGTGAATTTTAACCTTTAATATTATATTGATATATCAACTGGGGTTCCCTGTATAGTCAAGAGATATATTTTCTTTGATGAAATTTGCCATGTACTGTACCTGGTAGGCACAGATTAATCAATATTGAATCTATTTGATATTGAATCGAAATCTAATTGTGAAATCTGTGTCAATGCCTAGCCCTAGTAACTACAGAGGTTTATTAGCTTAAGCAATTACAACATGAGTAACTAAATTATTATTATTAATAATAATTATAGTATGAATTATTACATTGATGCGTGTCTTCAAAGAACTAAATGTTCAGCACATTTTAAAGGTGTACCTGGAAGTAGAGGTTGCATAGCCAGTGGTCCAGGTCAGTGGAGAGCAGATGCTCAATTTTGCGGAATTGGTTGAGTGAGGAGTTTGGCCTGCCACGCAAGAGAGGGGTCTTGAACTTGCCCTTGAAGAGCTGAAGGGAGCAGTCGCAGATGGGAAATGCACCCCAGCCCACCACAGAACTCACATGACTGTGATCACCAGGCAGAGATAACAGCTTGAACACTAGCACACTGGATGGCAACAGATCACATGACGCAGGTAAAACCTGAGAGAGACAGAGAGGGGTTTCTGAGAACAACTCCTAAATCTAAAACCTATAATCTAAAACAAATGAAAATGATAATCTATTTTAAACAAGTTCAAAGTCAAAATGACTTATAAAGCACTTTAAACACAGAGTAGACCTAAGCAAGACTGAACTAATTTACATAATACCTTTAAAAAAGAACATTTATATAAACACACACACACACACACACACACACACACACACGTATATCTAAACATTCCATAGACTTCTATTGTTTTTATATACAGCTAGCTACAGATACTGTAACCTAACCCAAACCCACACCCTAACTGAAAACCTTTTTTTTCTTTTCTTTATTTTTTACTGTTTTTACAAATAAGGACTTCCCAAAAAGGAGCTTTTGTCAGGTTTAACTCACTTCTAGGTACAAATTTGTCCCTGAAATAAGGTTAAGCAGGATATACACACACAATTGCATTTATTCAGCACACAATGACCATTATGTACAAGTGCATCTTATAATATAGATAGGTTTGAAATATATTTATAGAAGTGTAGTATACAAGCTTCTTCTTTATGATGATGTCACACCCCAAAAAAAATAGGACATCAACTGGATATTTTGTACAGCACAGCAAGAAAAATTTAATCTAATTTTCCATTTGTTTGTTTGTTTGTTGAAAATCGTTACTCACCTACTCACCTAACCTATCATTAATCCAAACTTTGGGTTGTAGTTATTCATACAGTAAATGTTTATTCATAATTGCCACCTTTTTTTCCCATACAATATATCTTTCATTAATGTTTATTTTTTATTATTATTATTTTTTTTTACTCATTTTTTTATTTAAATAAATACAAAATAAAAGAAAAATCACACAAGCCTTTCAAACTGTAGGAGGTTAAGCAATATTTGTTGCTACTGTGTTGAAAAATAACACATTTTTGGAGTCGTTTATATTTTCTTGTAATAGTCTACATCATTTCCTCTCTAGCTAAAGATGTAAATGTCTTTAATATGATCTAAAGTTTGAACCTAAATGATGAAACATCGGAATGTGATTACGGCTGGTTTCAGGAAGCCATCTCAGCAGGGGCGCCAGCATGTGACGATCCCAACATGACAGCCGTGACATCACTAGAACATATGTAAACCAGGCACATTTAAGGGAAAATGTGGTATATCAGGAGAACATGGCATGAGGAATACCAGCGTTTAACTCGCAGAGATCCTTATTTACCCATCAAGCAAGAGACAGACCTTTAAAAAATGAACTGACAGAAAGAAGCGCTTGACTTCATCAATCACTCCCGGAATATTCCATCCCTCCATTAGGAGTAATGGAAAACGGAGAAGACTTGTTTTATCACATTCATCATGTGTTTCTCTTCTAATCGCTTTGTGCTCGCACCTAAAAAAATGGCACAGATTCCCTGCGTCAGGCCTCAAATTCATGCCATAATCTCCTGCATTATACATATTGAAAAATATTTCAGGCGCTTAATTTACTGAAAAATAAGCAAGAACACTGCTGACTGTATCAATTGGCAGGGGGGAGAAAGACTAAAAAAAAGAGAGTGAAAACACAATGAAATGACTAAGACATTGTGTTTCAGGCCTATGTCAGTTCTCAGGTGGAACTGCTGCATGCTGGGAATCTATTAAAGCATCACAGCGATCACATTTCATTCAAAACAGACCTGTGCTTACTGAGCAAACTCCACAAGAGAAAGAGGGAAAAAGAGAGAACGCAAACACGTGAAGGCATAAATTGCAAAAAAAGAAGAAGAAAAAAGAGCTTCACAGTCATGCTCACTGAATTTATGAAGAATTGCTTGTGTGAAGAATCTCTTTTTTTTTCAGCATACAGGTTTAAAGCGACATGTGATGAGTAAATAACAACAGCATTTTCATTTGGGATGAACTATTCTTTTATGTGGGCTTCCCTCATGGACTGCTGGTCTAATTCTGATTTTAAACACATTGAATAACTGTTTTTGCTTTAGATGGAAGCGCTATGAAACAATGGAATGAAGAGATGAAAAAATGAGACTAAGACTTCAGATTGGCAAAGAAGTGAAAGATTCTTCTTATCTTCCGTTTCCTTGCCTGGACCATCACGGCTTTCACATCCCACTTGAAGGAAAGACTCAAATCTGCAAGATGGATCAAACCAGAGCAACTCTAAGTACCAGCCAGAGACACTCAAGAAAAACATGATGAGCTGTAGCTTTCCTCCTACTATCGCTAATTCCTCGTTTCCTCTGCGAAAGCTGTGAGGAAAACAGACGAGGCGAGAGTGCACGGTAATGTGGGCAACAGCGAAAAGCAAATGAGCCAATTACAGACAAATCTGATGGAAATCTTCAAAACATAAACATCAACAGCAACAGGATTGGCTATAAATAAGAGCTGGTAGAGGATAGAGGAGACTGACACTAGACAATCTCAATGGAGCGCTAAACGATTGCCTGCCAAATCAGAGCCCACGGTTTTGGACGAGAGAGGAGGAGTATTCAGTTAAAGCGGCCCACTTTATTTTCTTTGTGTCAGATGCTTCTGTCTGCACATAGGCCTGACTACACAAGCGCACGATAGATTTGGGGCTTTAATTATTGAACTTGATCACATTTTTAGGTTCTTTATTTACAGTGTTTGCAAGGCACTGCTAAATAAACATTCTGGTTAGGGTTTGGTCTAAACTTATAGAACTAATTCAACCCAAAACAACCTAACGTAGGTCTCTATCATTCAAACTTCCTTTTGGAAATTATTTAGGGGAGTATGACAGCCATTTGGAGCCATGTCAAAATAAATAAATAAAACGTTTAAAAATGATTTTGAGGAAAAAGTCATAACATTAAAAGAATACAATCACAATAATTTTAATAATAATTCAATGATAGGCTATTTACAAGAATAAATTTATGAGAATAAAGTAAGGTTACAAGATTCAAGTAGCAATTTTTGAATAAAGTATTAGTATTGAAACTTTTTTTAAATATATCTACACTTTAATCTCATAATCTCATAAAATTTCATAATATTACAGCTTTATTGTTGAAACGTCATCACTTTATTCTCATAAAGAGTGTATTATGAGATTATTCTTGTTTTTTCATAGGTGTGCTTTTTTACGTCTCTCGTTGACTTGACTGATCCTTCATTGGTTTTCTTTCTTACAGTTGATCAATCTGCAATCTGAATAATAATCAGTTCTTATATTAGTATATTATGTCTTTTCTCCACACAGTGACTATACTGATTCTCATACACAGCTGACAGAAAACAAGAAGCATGCTAAAGGAGCATGACCGAAACTAACCTAAAACCTTATCAGTATTATTATTTTGTTCTGAATGGCACTAATATTTTATTAAATGCACATGTAGTTATTTATTTTTCTTATTTGTCTCAGTAGTTTTACTTGAATTCTGACACTGCTGAAATTCAGGTTTCGAAGCAGTTCTACTTCATTTTTATCCCAATAAACCGTCAACTCTTGTATAATGAATTATAAATTTGATTTACGTTCACACACTAAATGTCATGTTAGAAAAGCAGCTGTTTTATTCACAGTGACTGTCCCTCAAGTCAAACCTTGAGCTTTCAGCAGCGGTTTTTAATACAGTCTCTTTCCACTTCCATACACACACTCACTGTTTAATATCACATTTCATAAGTCTCATTCTGACTCTATATTCAACAGCTCAAGTAAAACTGCAGTGAGAATAACTGGTGCAGTTCTGTTTTGGAGTTTAATCCTATCTGATAATGGACACATTCGATTTTTGCTGGATTAAAGATCACTGAAAAGTGCACAAGACACAACATATCAGAAGCATTTTCCTGTCCTTGTGTGGATGTTCTGCACAAACCCAAAGCTAACATTGTGCAGAATGCAGTGAATCTGCACAATGTATTTTTATTACATGGCTCTCTGAAATACCTGATTGTGACTGGTAAATTGCAACATTCTATGGTCAAATGTTTTGTATAATTGTCTTAAAGGGCACCTATTATGCAAAATTCACTTTTACATGGTGTTTGACCATAAATGTGTGTTGGCAGTGTGTGAGCAAAACCACCCTAGAATGAGAAAAATCCACCCAGTGTTTTTTTTACAATCTCAATAATTCATAAGCACTGTCTCAGAACGCCCTGTTCTAAGATTGCTCTCACTGTGACGTAGAATTGCGCTAAGCCCCACCCACGTGGTTTGATTGACAATCTGGTTTTGGCATAGACCCCGCCCTCGGTGATCTGTCAACCATCCTCCATTGTTTCAACGACAGCCGGTAATGTCTCCTAAGAAACATAAGTGTTCTGTTGTGGGATGTAATAATGAACATAGTAGTTTTCACTTACTTCCGACATCAGAGCCACTGAAAACGCAGTGGATGGATTTTATTTACGAAGGAAAGGCGCCACTCAAAATTCCAAAATACGTTTATGTTTGCGCGAATCATTTTTTGACTGACTGTTTTGAGAACGAGGGTCAATTCAAAGCAGGTCTTGCTTCAAAGTTAATCCTCAAGTGTGGATCGTTGCCTACTGTTCGCGATCCAACGTCACCTCCAGAAGAAGTAAGTGTATTTAATGTTTTTTGAGCAAATAGTCATTTCAGTCGATGTCAGCCAATTCAATAACAAATGCGTCTAAAGTTGTTGTCGTCGTCGTAGAATGTCTGTGTATATAATTTAAACCTTGTTTGTATAGTGTGTAAATATAATTTCGTTTGTACTTAGCAAACGTTATCACAGTGTTTGTGTTTGTAGTTTCAAAAAATTGCGTTTTCAAATGGTTATAATAAATTAACTGTGGGGTATTTTGTGCTGAAACTTCACAAATACATTCTGGGGACACCCAAGACCAATATTACATCTTGTAAAAAGGGGCATAATAGGTGCCCTTTAAAAGTGTGAGTTAATTTTTGTAATGCTTTGTTGTATATATTAATATTGCAATAAAATATACTCTACTGATTTATACTCTAAGGTTTGGGGTCAGTAAGTTTTTTTTTTTATTATTTATTTATTTTTTTTAGTATGGACATATACAACTGATCTAAAGTGATACACATTTATCACAAAAGATCACTATTAAAAAAAAAAAAAATGCTGTTCTTGTGAACTTTCTATTCATCAAAGAATCCTGGTAACAAATTTACCAGAGTTTCCACAAAAATATTAAACTGCACAACTGTTTTCAACATTGATAATTATAAGAAATGTTTCTTTAGCACCAAATCATCATATTATAACGACTTCTGGAGGACCTTATTAAAGTAATAATGTATTAAAGTTAAATTAAAGCTAATGTATTAAAGTTTTATTAACGTTACTGTGGTATGAAACAAGGCAGGTCCGAGAGCGTGGGACATTTTATGTTGCTTTTTATTGTTTTTTTTTTTTAAGCTTACATGCCGCAGTCGGCCACTTCCGCTCCTTTCGTTTTGTTGTTTATGTTTATTTTACACTTAAATTTACATTTAATATCCATCTCCTTCTTCCCTGAACTTGAACTTTGTTACAGTTATATTTAATCTCTTAAATTCACATTATTTAATTGCATTTATAGCTGCTGTAATCATGTTTTTAAATTACTTCTTATAAAAATGTGTTATTTTGTGTGTTGTGCTGCTGTTAGTGTACTGTATGTATACTGCTGTCTACATAAAGAATTGCCTTCAAGGACAATAAAGTAAAGAAAAAAAAGGTAAAAAGAAATAGCTGCAAGTGCTGAATTGCTACTCATACAGGTCACTTTATTTGACAAATTAAAATTATGGGGTAACGCAGCATTGATTTACGTGGTCAAATCAATCATACTAAATATACAGTTTAGCTAGTTGAAAGTTATGTTATAACGTTACACTGTGGCTGGTATGAGACACTTGTTGCATACTGCAGAAAGCTAGATCGATATCCGCTTGTTAAGTCGTGACGTAAGGAACGCCGTTTCTGGGTCCAAGCCTCAACTCGTTTCACTTGCAAATGCCATCGACGGCCGTTTATGAGCGCTATTTATTCATATTAAACATCAAACATTTTAAAAAGTTAAACATTTTAAATACTTACAGTCTACACAACAGTGTCCATGCTCACAGCGTCACAGACATTAATATTTTTTTACGATTTATAAAAGATGAATCACTGTCTGGCCATCTGGAATTTTGGTATGGAGATAAAGGTTATAATTATAATGTTTTTGTAGTACACTGTGTGTTATACTAGCACCGTTTGTTGTTTTTCTTGTGGTATGAGATAGAGCGTTTGGACCCGGAAGCGCTGCCATGTGACGTCAGACTTAACAACCGAATTAGAATATCATATTAATAAAAGTTGAATGGCTTGTGTTGGTAAATGGCATGCAATTAATTTTTTAAGTATATTGTATGGTGTAGAAAATTATCGTTACTACAAATAAAGCTTTTTCCGATTACGCTATGTTAGCCACAAAATAATGTTGTCTCTGATGCATGGTACGAGAGTAACGCAGATATGATGTCATTGACAGGCGACGCAATGACACAGGCTGGTACACTTAAAATTGCTGATTTTTCTATATTTAAATTTTGGAAACATTTGAGATCATTTACGTACACAAGTTAACGAATATAACATTGTTCTAGTGGTATTAGTGATATTTTAAATCCAAAAATATTAAATATTGTACCATTAATTTAACTGAAGAAAGTTTTTATACAATTTATTTCATTTAAATTAAACCAGTTTAGTTGGGTTAACACAATTTAGTTGGATTAGGTCAAATTAAATTTACTGTAGTATGTTAAACTTAACTTTGTTACATTTGTCAAACAAATTCTGTGTATGTTGGCACAACTTTTTTTTTTTTTTTTTTATTAATTTACTGAGGTTTAATTAATTTACAGACTGTACTAACATTACCATAGTTATTACTCACTGAGTGAAGCAACTAAACTTCCAGCGTGTCCATCATATAGTGCCCAGAGCCAAAGCACACACACTACTCTTCAGTACAATGGTAACCACAAAATTCAAAAACATTACAGAAACTCTTATAAACATCCAACATAACATGTCTTTCCCTTTACAGAAAAACACATAAAATAACACTTAATCCCTAAATTTAATCTCCTAATGCACTACAGATCCACTGCCGAGTTTGTTTGTTTTTTTTAGAATATACATTTGCCCTTGGTGAGCTGAAAATACAGAATAATTCTTAATAAAATGGGGGAAAAAAACTTTTTTTTTTTTAGCTTGGTAAATTGGGGGGGGGAGGGACTCGTTATTTCTGCCAAAAACATGACAAATTCCCTCAGTGTTGTATGTTAGATGACAGACGGCCCCTCTAAGCAGTGCCCATGATTGATAGTAGTAAAATATCGCACAATTTCTAACGTAAAGGTGATGAGGTTTGATTGCTGTGCTCTTTAATGTAGCATGAATCCACTCACATCAACAAACATCTAATCGGTTCCATGAACATCAGCCTTCTTGTTGTTGGGGTTAAATAAACGGCAGTTCTGCGGGTGTCTCAGGAGGGCAGTTTGCTTGGGTTTTCTTACCATGTAGAGGCTCTGGTTAATGTTTAGTTCTGTGTCACAATATCGGCCCTGGTGTTCCACGGGTTCTGTGCTTCCAGCCCACTGCTGCTCCTGCAAACGGGACCAGCGCAGCATGCGGCCGCCCAGTTGAGTCTGAAGAGAAACGCTTAGTGAATACAGACCTCTGGGCAGCTTCTCTCTCACGGCCCTCAGACACAAAACAAGCACCTCTATGGGCTGCGGAGTCCGAGTCCATTCCACCTACACAGAAAGAAAGAGCGAAAGAAACACTTTCACTATGTACAAAAAAAAAAAAAAAAAAAGATTTGTAGAGAGTAAGAGAAAAAAATTAATAATAATTTCACTTACATTGAACATTTTATTCTCTGCTACTCTTTAGTACTGAATATTTACACCAAATTTGTCAACGTGTGTAATCTCTTCCAAGATCTACATTTTGAGATTTGTTTTGGAATGAATCAAATTTGAATGGAATAAGTTGGCTATTCATAATATTAGAAGGATACACACAGACTATGATCAGAATGGAATACTGGCTTAAAATTTATTGAATACTGCGCAGTATACACTGCTGTATACTATTTTAAAAAATTGCGAGGCATTATTTCAAGTTTCAAACTGTAGTATGCAAAATTGTTGTCACACCTCATCATGTAGCATGTGAGTGGCATTAGTTATCATCTGATATGGAAGGTCAAGTCGAGCGCACTGCATTGTGTATCTATCCTGTGCAGTGTGTTCTGATGTATCTTGCACATTTTGGAAAATGTAGTATATCATGCAGTAAAATAGAACATTTGAATTCTGTGCACATTATACATATACATACTGCAGCAACAGTAAAAGTACTATGCGATTCAAAACAAAGCCAGATTTCCAGGAAATAAAGGTGAGGAGGACGTTGCATTTACTCCAGCTGCGACATAACAGTCGCCTAGATGACATCAAAGCAGCTCGCCAGATCCTTTACACTTCTTATCCCTCACTTTCTGGCACGCAGGCCGGCTTTCGCTGAAACCTCGCTGACAGATCAACAAAACACACTGCAAACCGGAACCCCCCCCCCCCAAAAAAAAAAACACACACTCATGCATACACACACAAAAACTTATTTTCTTTCTAAGTATAGCCTAATATTCCAAGATTAAGCTTTCTCCTTAATTATTTTCATTTTAATTAGTAAATCTTAATTAACAATGAACATTTACCCTTAAAATTTTTGGCGTGAGAACGAAGGAGGGTGGGGGGGGGGGGGGGAGCTAGTGAATAAATATGACAATCTTTTTGAGTCCTGAAGGCAGGATTACCGATGCAGGCAGGCTTAGTTATTAAACACGTTCTAAATTAAATGCCTCCATGAATTTTGTACAGAAATATATTTTCATAGTTTTGCATGCCAAATGTGACATTTTATATTTGAGATTCATCTGCCACTGTAATTTTGGAAATGTCATATAAACAAAGATTTTGTCATTTACCAATGAAATTACTATGCGTGGCAGGTCGACCATTGCTTTTCTGGCTGTGCGGGTTGTTTCAAGTCAGCAAGCCATAAAATATCTTTATCTCTCTGAAACACAGCAATTTGAGAGATAATGGAACAGTGACTGGGGGGCACGGATGCCAGGCTGAGGAATTATACTACAATCTCACTGCGTTTACTGCCTCCCTCAAAGCTGACGCTCTGTCTGCAAACTGAGGCTGCTGCTACTGTTGAGGCCCTCATTACAACGCAAAACCTCGCTGCAACAACGACATGCATGCAACTGAACAATCTGCTTTGGCTGCTGTCCTCTTCCTTTAGTTTTGGTTAAGTCAGAAGACTTATGTGCGGATACCTGTTCTCATACACTTTCATTCCTTGCTTATTCTCAGGAAATGTGTAATATGTGTGCCCCCATGACTGATATCATTAACAGGATACTGAACCTAATCACATTATTTGATTCAGCTCTATAGCGTCTAACTCAAAAGAACATTTAAAACAAATTCATGTTATTTCTACCTTTGTATTCTTTATTTATAATATCAGCCAATTTGCATGTGCCCATTTAACAGCATTACATTTAAATGGGTTCAAATAGAATTTGTGCTTTCACCAAAATGCAGGATTTGTACAAGCTGTTCAATCTTTTTATGTTGTGACATTTCTGCCTTTTAAATAATGGTCTGATCTTTCTGACATCAGATTTAAGGGAGTGACATCATCAGTCTTTTACGACCACATGGTTCAAACAGAGGCAAGTTTCTCCTGCAGTCTTTTACAATAGTAAGCAAAGAATGCTATCTGTAAATAATGTGCAATATTTGCTACTGTCCTGTTTCGATAGTTGGCAATTACACAATTTGCAATGCCTTCAAACCTGTTTTATAGCATGTTATTTACTGTAATGCACACTAAAACTGGTGATACTAACAGATTTTATTTATTTATTTATATAAGATGTCCACTGCCAGAGAGAAGGTGTGTGTGTGTGTGTGTGTGTGTGTGTGTGTGTGTGTGTGTGTGTGTGTGTGTGTGTGTGTGTGTGTGTGTGTGTGTGTGTGTGTGTGTGTGTGTGTGTGTGTGTGTGTGTGTGTGTGTACCTGCCAGTGGAGGTCAGATTCGATGCCCAGTGGCTCTGTGTTTTCTGCCTCTTCAATAATTTCTCCATATTGGTCGATGATCTCAGCCTGGTGTTGACGCAAAGAATTCAGCAAGCGATTCTCCGCCCTGACAATATCCATACAGACACATAGGTAACACTTTACAATAAGGTTCATTAGTTAACATTAATGTATTAACTAACATGAACTAACCATAAGCAATACATTTTTTGTTAGTCTTTGTTAACATTAGTTAATAAAAATACAGCCGTTCATAGTTTGTTCATGTTACTTCACGGTGCATTAACTAATGTTAACAAATACAACTCGTGATTTTAATAATGTATTAGTAAATGTTTAAATTAACATGAACAAACATTAATAAATGCTGTAGAAGTGCTGTTCATGATTAGTTCATGTTAACTAATGTAATTAACTAATGAACCTTATTGTAAAGTATTACCGACACGTTTACTTTGCTATGAGGACATACCATCAAATTTTAAAATAAATAAATACATTTCTTTAAATCACCTTCCAATAAAGGATGTCAACAGAAGTACTTCTATGTAAACCCAAATGTTAAGCAATTAGTACAACATCAGCCAAACTATTTAAAAATAAATAAACATTTTTCATTTATTCGTTAAAATATAGCAATATCAGATGTTTACACCACACTAGATTATAGATTCTACAATACTGTCACTGAAAGTGCTGGAAATTTGAAAAAAATGATGTCAACTATTCGTTTGGTGAATGTGGGTGGTGTGGCCTTGATCTGATACAGACGTCTCATCTGACTAACAGCCACCCAGCACTGATATGAGAGGACATGGAGAGGGTCATCTAACAAACCTCTGCACCAGTGTCCAACTAACATCCCTGATTTCATTAGATCAGTCTGTGTGGTGCTGTACAATTATTAAAAACTTAAACACAGCCGAGCCTGCAGGCCTGACACTCAGAAACAGAGAGAGCAAGAGAGAGAGAGAGAGAGAGAGAGAGAGAGAGAGAGAGAGAGAGAGAGAGAGAGGGCTGCAGACTGAAGTGAACAGGATGAAATTGATGCTACTTTGCGTCCAATGACACGGACAGATTTCCTCGCCTTTGGCAACTTACCCAGAATGCACTGGTAGAGACAATACAATGTGGAGTATATTACATCCCCTCACAAATGTCAGCAAAATGTAAATGGCTTTGGAAACACAGATTAATGATTATTTCACATCAGATTGGATGTAGAGAAATTCACGCACCGCTGGAACACAGCGTAGAGTCTGTCCTGCAGAACGGCTTCCTCCTCATCTATGTGCCTGATCTGCAGAAGCAAATAATACAAATTCAAATGTTGCAAAAACTTTCTGAACAAAAAAAATCTAAGATTATATATGCAATATTATGAAGAAAGCAATTTTTCAAATGTTACACAGCACAGCAACTTTAACAGTGATCCATGTTAAACTAGAACATGTCACAGTAAAAATTATAATGTAGAGTAAAACCAAACATTTCATTTACTAGCAGTGCTTGCAATGCATCGAAAGAATAATGTTAAGATTTTAGGTAAATTTAAGCTTTGCTGTTGTTATGACACTCAGCATGTGTCTTTCTTTCTGTCATCTGCACAAATAAATGAACACAATAGTTATGTTTGGAATGGAATACTACTTCATAGCTTACAAAATTGTTATTTATAAAATAGTATGCAAAACAGTATGTGTTATGCATAAATGTTTCAAACAGTAGTAAATCTACACTAAATATATTAGCAACAATCATCTGGAAATTCTGTGCATAATGAAACTCTGCAAACTATTAACAGTAAACATATTATATACTACAGAAAAAGTAAGATTAGTATGGTAGTATGCTATTTTAAAAAAACAAACAAACAAACAAAAAAAAAACATCCAAGATTGAAAAAGATCTGCAAAAGGTTTGAAAGGTGTGAAAGTAGTTAGTTCTGTCTATACACACACACACACACACACACACACACAGTGTTTACATGTGTGCATGTATTTTATTAAGAAAGCATACTATTTATACATGTTCTATAGTATATAATTGTATAGCATTGTCCATATTAGTCTGTGACTGTGTGTTTGAGTGATAGTACAGTGTGATTGATGGGGAAAGACAGCAGAAGGTCTCAGCAGCAGCTCCTGTACCTCAGGAAATCTCATTTGACATACCTAGAGTAATCTTTCCTTTTTCTGGACACACATCAGTACCTTTGAATTTCCCCTTAAGAGCGACATTACTCTCTGCTTCCTCGCCCACACCTTTTCCTCTGTCTTCCCTCGCTCTGAACGCTCTTCCTGCCAAAAAGGAAAATCCATGTTCTTGTTTAGGACCAACAGACTGCATTCTGCCGCTGTACATGCAGCTAACTTGAATTCAGAACATCTAAAGAGACGTGTTAATACAATCTGCAGGCAAACCCTACAGACACACACCACAGAATTCAGTCAGCACGTTTAAGAGGCTTTATACTCGCTGACTGACAGCGGTACATCCTGTGCTGCTTAAACACACATTATTGTGAAATAGCTGTGGAGTGTGGTAGGAATAATGTTGTGTTTTCTGAACAGTTGGAGAGCAGGATAAAGCTCTCATCTGCAGTCGCACACAAACCAAGAGTGATTATTCAACACACGCCATGACTCAAACATAACCATTACATCCCATCCGCTCCTTATGCATTCATTTCTCACTTCAACTTCACATTCTCTATTTAATGTGCAACTCTTCATTCGCATTTCAGTCATAACAAGTTGCCAAGATTGATTACAGTTTAAATATGTTGGCTAATTCTGATCTTGTTCAATGTAATTTTGCATTTTGAGTTTTTGACAATTCCTCCATGGAATTACATTCAGTTGAAGATTGAAGCATGTTGAATGTGACCTGCAAAATCTAAGATTAGCTGACAAGCTCCAGATTTTTCAGTTTTGGTTTCAAATGAAAAACAAAACAATGAATACTATGCAGACATTAATAACATGAACTTATAGTGCATTATATTACCTATAATGTACATTCACAGAGGGTTTTCACCATAAACAATAAATCTGGGCCACATAAAAAAAAAAGAAATATTTACCAAATACAAAAAAAAAAGATATTCAGCACCAATCCAATAACAAAAAAGGCTGTATAAATTACATTACAAAAAAGTAAAATGTCACATTGTTTGAGTCTACTTAGTGAGCATTTTAAGGCATGGACACACTCCTGACTCTTTCAAAAGATGGGCAGTAAGGTTATGTTGTTCTGTAAGACAAATCAAGCTCAGTGAAAAACAAATTTAACAAAGACAGTGAATGGAATAAGAAATGTTGATTGCTTAGCAACATGCTTATTTACAGTTAAACTTTGTTGGAAAATTAATCTAAATCAATTCACTCATTTTAGTTAGGACGCTGCAAGGTAGCTGCCTAGACAGTAAAAAAACAACAACAACAACAACAACAACAACAAAAACACTACAAAAAAACTACCAGCTTGCTAAGTTTTGGAATATAACTAATGTCTTATCAGTTAGCATGTGTTCATTACATTTTAAGTTGAGCTGGTTGTGTGGTTGGTTTGATTCCAAACTGTGTCATGTCTCAATCCCATTCCCTCCATTTGTCGATAAAATTGGCAAAACACCCAAAATAACACAAGTTAAAGCATAAAAACGTAGAGTGCTGGAAGAGCAGTACGTTCAGAACAAACCCAATCTGCAGTGGGCATCAAGAACAGAAACTAGTTTCATTAGTCTGAAAGAAAATCAGTGTGAGGCCACATTTATACACAACAATAATGGAGTGGTGCAACATGACTAAAACAAAACTAGAAAGCTCCCATTATAATCCACAATGTTAGCTGTGTTGATTAAAAACAGAAAAGTCTCTCACAATTTGCAGACTGGGTGTCAGTCAGGCTGTGACATGATGACTGGCCAGCAGAGACTTATGGGCTTATATATAACTGACCTGTTCCAGCACGGGTTTGCCCACTGGGATCATGTCTTTCTGCACACGCTCTCTGAGCTGCTCCAGATACTGAGGGATGACCTCCGCTCTCCTCTCCAGCAGCTCAGCCCTCCTTCGATCCCTCCATCCAACCTCAGCCACTGGTTCAACATCCTCAACACACTCAGATGCCACCATTCCTATCATACACATGAACTGTGGTTATACATCGATGACACAACAAACACAAATATGAAGAGTCAATGATAGTGATGTTAAACCCAGCTCAGAGGTTTAGACACATTCCTCATCTGAACCAAATTACACAGAAGCACGATTTAATTAAACCAGTAAGTTAATCAAACAGAGTAGTGCTAATGAAGCCCTAATGTGATTGTGCTAGCTTCACAGTGCTACATGACACACCGATGGGGAAACACCTGGATCAAGCCCTGTCAAAGTGCAAAGATACATATCAGCTTTGTTAAAAAACCTAGAGAGCTGCCTACTTGGACAGCATTTTAAGGCATCACAGGCACTCTGCTGATGTGATGGCTGTTTCAAAAGATAGAAACCTTCTTTTGGCCCAATTCTATGGTAGCACGGCATGTATCCTTCATGCATAAGGCAATCTCATAATGCATTATGACAGGCTGAGTGAAAGCATTCATCCAAGATGGCAGAAGAAGCAAGATGCTGATTATAAATGTAATTTATTCAATACCAAAAAGTATTGATAAAAATAGTTTAATTCAGTCTAAATAAAAATGGACTTTTATATAGTCCAATATTTGTGTTTGTTGTGTATTTTTAGCATATTGCATAGTAAGTTGCTAAGCTAACAAACATTCAACTCTTATGAAATCAACTGCTCTCTATTTATATTACACATATTATTTGGAGTTTTCCAAATCAGGTTTCATTTTAGTTAAGGAGCAATCGTATTTACCATTATTCTGTGAATTTTCGCAGACAAAATCCAGTAATTATAATAAAAATCCAAACAATCAGGAATTTTGTGTGAAGACAAATTTCCCATATTTCACACATATTTTACATCGAATTCAGTTGGTCAAGCAAATTTGCATACACTGACCAACAGAAACTGCTTGGTTTGAAAGTGCCTCCTGTGTGAGCTGTGCTTCATACATCATTGTCTACGCCATTGACAATAAATAATGGGCCATTTTTGTTCACAAAATTCTGCCGAAATTTAGGAAATATGACCTCACCAAGGTGGCAATCTAGGTTTTGAAACAGAGATCCTCAAGTGTTGGTCACATTGAGTCAAGATGTTTTGTCTGCCACTGGAAAGAACATTTGAAGCGTCAAATGTGTTCCCCCGGAGTTTTACACATTGCATACTGGACTGTGTCCATTCTACTAATGATGCTCCAAACCCCTTTAAGTGTTAGAAGTGTGGAGATATTTAGAGAATTACCAGACTTTGGACTACTAGGAGGTGGAGTTGAAGAAGGTTTGCAGGCAATTGTCTCAAGTCTATTGTGACAGTGTTAAAGCCTCATGGATGGATGCTACCCATGATCGTCCTCCTCCTTCTACTGTGTGTGTGTTAATCCTGTATCCTCTTTCCTTCTGTTTCTTTGAAGGATTTTATGAGCATTCTAAGACAATAGTGAAGAGGCTAATCTATATACTCCAGCTAAATCCACAACAATCCAGTTGAGTGTTAGACAGCTAACACCGTATTCGTGTGTACCGTGAGGCCTAAACCCAATGACGGTCTGGCAAACCAATTACAACTGCTGTGCGGTACCTCAACCGATCCACTGAGAGCATTTTACACCAAGACAAAAGCAGCATAAGCCCGACACTCTACTTGGGAGAGAGTCTTAGTCCGACCCTCTGCTAATGGGACAAACACTGGAATCACACACAACAATAGCTCTCGCACAGGAAGTTGAGCTCAGTGCCTACCTGAGAGCTCAATGCTTTGTTGGGGAATTACAACAAA
This sequence comes from Megalobrama amblycephala, assembly GCF_018812025.1. NCBI lineage: Eukaryota > Metazoa > Chordata > Actinopteri > Cypriniformes > Xenocyprididae > Megalobrama > Megalobrama amblycephala. The sequence continues at coordinate 26,462,148 of NC_063065.1, read as the reverse complement.
GCATCCTGCTGGGTAACAACATCCTACATGTAAAATCATGAGCATCTCATAATGGAATTAAATAGCAATATTTTTATAAACCAGGCCAGTGTAATTTATTTCCACAACATTTACATGATGTCACCACAGAACAGGGCCTTGTTATAGGTTGAGCCCAGTGGTAAATTCTACTGCTCAGTGGATGCTCTTTCAAAGTTCATATGATTAATATTTCATTTAAGTATAAACTTTGTTTCAGAGGTGTCTCCTAAAATTCCTAATGATAAGAACAGACACAAATGATGGAAGATAAACCTAACCTTCAATGACAAGTCTTAGATTAAGCCAGGATTAGGCCTTAGTTCAATTAGGACATTTAAGTAGCTTTTATACATGTGCCTTAGAAAAAAACATTACTGGTGTGCATCTTGAGACAAAACAATGGCACTGACATATTTTAAGATTTGTCAGTGCAAGTTGCTTTCAGTTAAAACAGCTCAAACATGCATTTTAGTCTGGGACTAGGCTTAAGCCTTGTCTGTGAAACCGGGCATAGAAGAGACACTTTTGAGACTAGCGAGTTAATTTTCTCAAGAGAAATGTCTGATAAGCAGGAGACCTAAGCAAAGTTTCTATTTGTTCCCATTGATGTCTGGGAGAAACAACTGAGATATTAAAGACATGCTTTTCTTTACAAAAGTTCAAAAATTCTTTACCTGGTAAATCTATGACAGTGGAGGCGTCTTCTTCCTGAAACATTTCGGAAAGTTTCTCATAAAGGTTGCTCTCATCTTCATTCATAAATTCTGGGAAGAAAAATCAAACTTGAGTAATATTTCAGCTTGACGGATAGTACATTTTATCGTTGTGCTCTCAAACACATCTCACTGACTGATTTTGCATGGATTGCAAAGTCCATATGAAACATAAAGGAGCATACAGCATGAATTTCCAACAACTGACACTAATTCCTGACCTTCATTTACATTAAATGATTATAGCTCAGAGCTAATAATAACATGCGAGTAAGTCCAATGTAAGTCGTTTGACAGCGATGAAATTTATGCAAAATATCATTTGAAGGTGTCCCCACCTCTGGAGTGTCATTATCAAAGGTTTGTAGGTTTGTGAGGATTGTGGAATATTACAGGATGGCGATGTCCAACAGATACAGTCAAAATGGCTTTTCTGTTAATAGCCATGTTTCATTATAACATGCATATGACTTTGCTCCCCAGAGCATGCTTTTAATAGACGCGCTGAGGTGCACATAGCGGTATTGGAAGGAACCCCCTTCATTTAAAGGAAGTTAAGGAAAGCATAGGGAGCGGAAATGGAACTGACCAATGATAGGTGACCTTCGGCAATGACAGTCACAGCACCGCCCAATCTTGTGACCCATTGGTAAAAGTATTTACATAGACTGGCCCGCCCAACGCTCTGACTGGCTGCGAGTGATCTCCCTCACCCCTCTTTAATGAACTGAGACGGCCTATTACGAGAAAAAATGGCATACTTAATTCCAGCTCATCTCTGCCTCCGACCCCAGACATCCTGCACCGCCTTGGGTCACCCTCCGCCGCCGACGAGGGGTCAAAGTAATTTTGGGCACCTTCATTTCCTGTGGAAAGTCCAGGCGGGAAAAAGAGAGAAAAGAGAAAGTGAGGGGGGCTGATGGTTGGTGGGCCGGGTGAGGTTAGTGATTATTAGAAGCACATGAAGTGAAAATGTTAATTTTGAAAGTCCACACCGCTCTTGCCGGCTGGCACAGGCTACCTGATAAGGCCCCGCTCGGTCACGTTTCCCTAAGTTGCGCTCACGAGGGCCCGACGCTGCTCAGGGGCCTAATTAGCATGCTAGGAAAGGTCAGAGCAGGCAATCTTTTAAACACAACCTGCCATATGTTACCTGTGTTCAAAAGAACTAATAAGAAACGTGTATAAGTAAAGGAGCCCTGAATTTCAAAGACAATACCCTAACACTGCTCCGGGGTCACCAGTCAGAGAAAGAGGGAGAGAAAGTGAGTAAAGGGGTGACAAAGCAAATGCTGTATCCCATTGACTTCTTATTAGCAATCGCTGACCTTTGGGCATCAAAGCGTCTTGCCAGAGTTTTATAGAAAGCCAGCAGCTAGAGGGGTTATTCCTGTTAAACAGTCACTGCTCTCTGCTCTTCACTACTCAACACCTACATATCTCAACCACAGGTTTGGCATCTTGAAAAAGGCTTGAAAAGCTGTGAAAGATGCATCCAAGCTAACCTCAGCTATAAAACAGCTATGCTTAGAATTTCATTTATACGACAAATTAGCAGAACTGATGGCAGTTAACGAAAAAGCAACCTGAAGTAATTGTTTTTCAATGACAGCAGTCAAGTATTTAGAATCTGCAATTAAATCTGTAATAAATGTGACTTCTAAAAAAATCAAAATCATGCTAAAACTATTTTTCAGGCTGATTCTGCTAATGCATAATGCTACTACCTAAAACACAAGACTGGGTCTTTAAGCTCAAAGCTGGGACTTTCATTCCTACTACAGCCATAGTGAGAACTGCAATTTCTCCCATCAATTTATCTAAAAGTATATCCTCCTACTCATGCTGTCTCTGTTTCTGGCGTCATGAGCAAAAGCGACCTTTGGCAATGCAACAAAGTTGAGTTGACTTCATGCAAATGAGCAGCGATGTGAGGCTGCAACTACCAATGGGAGTACACACAGCGATCCCCCGCCTGATACAGTTCGACCTCAAGCGATTTAAACGTCAGTGTGAACGCCACTTTTGACTGACATTCACCCATCAAATAAATTGAAGTGACTTGAGTCTTGAAGTGAAGCACTTTCCAGGGTAAACACAGTTTGGCTTCCATTACTGTTTTTGTTGGAAGGGGCTGAACATTCACATTTGCATAACGTTGGCGGTCTTTGAAATTATGTCTTTGAATTATATCTTTGATTTAACTACACGGCCTGGCCATCTTCCAGTGTTTCTCATCCTTAATCAAACTCTCCTCTGTTCTTCATGCACACTATCAATAATGCAGCGCTGCAATGCAGTCTGACGCTGCTAGAATAACACTGATTTGTCAGGGAGCCTGCTTATAGATTTAGGGTGGGGAAAACATGCAATTTTCGTATATGTAAGTAAATACTTTCTCAACTACATGCTGACAGAATTTACAAAAACAGCCAAAAGACAGCTTCTCTTAGGACAAAATGATCTGTCCTTTTTTTTTTCTTTTGCAGTGTGAAATGAAAGTTGATGTAGTATTTATCAAAGGAATTGAACACAGCGGTTTTACTTTTGAAATTATGCATAGGCAAAAGCTAAGGTTTGATCTCAGCTTGAATTTGATAATCATTTGAATTATTTACATGCGGGAATATGCCTGCCAGCTAAAACACTCTATGTTCGTTCCAGTGCTCTGTGAGCTTTCACAACACACACAAAGACGGGAGCCGTCTGAAATTTAAACTCCACTCCAACTTTCTCTTCTTCTGTTTTTTGTTTTTTACTTGTTTTGTTGCCTATTTTGTGGTTTCAGTTTTTCTATGTATGTAAATATATGAAATCTCCATTATTAGCAATAAAAATAAATAAACAGATAAATAAATGTTGTCATTGTAAGTACCTCTCATGCTGAAGTGCAAAAACTGCAATCACCGACAAATATGTTAAACAATTATTAATTAATGTATGGTATCGTAACACCCAGTATCCAAATACCAATTATATGAATACATAGATTTTTCTTGATGTCTATTGCTTACATGCACTTGCATTTTAACTTTATCTACGTAATTATCTTTACGAATGAAAAGAGCTGAACGAAAGATGTGCTCTCTCTCAAATGAATGATGATTTTTTTTTTTTTTAATCGCTGTCAGTCATGGGTCATGTCAATGTGTTTACTTTCAAAAATTGTCTGAATTTAATGATTACTGATTACCAAACTTAACAAAATTATTGATTATAACTATTAAAGCTGAAGTGTGTAATTCTGCACCACTAGTGCCACCAAATGAAATCTAATGTTTTCAAGCATATTTCCTAAACGTCGACTCAAAAAGGCCACTGTTTGAGTCGAAAGTCCACACATTATGATTCGCTTGAACAAGATTAACGTTTTGAAAGTAGTGTAAGGCTGCATTGTTTTTAGGAAGTCAACCAACCAATGGCTTACTTTTTGTTGACGTTGAACAATAAACAGGGTTACAAGAAAGTATTTGAACAATTATACACTTTCAAACTAGACAAATGATTCATAACCTGCTATGACAGGAGGGCGTATGTTCCAGGTCTAGGTCTAAACTGGATTCGTCTAGATGATGAGCAGTATGTTTAGCACAACATGATATCATCTCACTGAGATCTAGCACATACACATTTTTTGTCTGCAACATCTGTAGATGCACCTATGCTGTAGATACTTGTTGGGACAGGCTGCACTGGAATGTAAGGCCGTGCCTGCGTTACAGAGGGTGGGACAGCGTGAAGCTTCACCTCGTGCCGTAGCTGAGGCCTGCAGCCACACGCGTTGTCGCCGAGCTACAAGCGTGCTATCGCCACCTCTCATCTCTCTCTCTTCCTCCGAGTCCTCCTGGAATGCGGGATTCACGGCGCCCTCCATCAAGTCTCTTTCTGCTGAGGACAGAAAGACAGAGTGCATATGAAAATAAAAAAAGAGAAGGTCAGAGTGGCACATTATTCTACAGCACATTTAATCACAACCGAAAATTCCTCCTTCTTAAAATGACACAGAAACACAACGAGGTTAAAATTAAACCCAAATCACGAAGAGGATGGGTGTGTATAAAAGAGGGAAAGAGAGAAGACGAAGAAGATGAAGGAGAAGAAGAAGAAGAAATGATTAAAATAATTACAAATTGCGCCCTGACAAGCAAGAGCAAAATTTAGCCCAGAGCCATTTGTCTGTAATTAGTTAATTAATCCTTACACAAATTATGAGCAATAACTCATCACGCGGGACTCACCCATCAGAAATTCAGCCGACTTGGATTTCTTCTGCTCAGGTTGCTCCACAGCCTTCTGCTGCAACTTCTGGAGGGAAATTGTTAAATGAATAAATTAGCTGCAGAATGAAGATCATCATTTCTGATCCGCAACTAACGCAGTATTTTAAATATGGGACGACACGGAAATGTCATTTAATTTACAACGCCGCTAAAGGGGTCAAGCGCTAATTGAACAACAGAGTGGAAGAAACTGGAATCATAAATAGATAAGTTGACATGAATGCCTGATGAAGGTCACATTAAAATACTTACAATGTCCAACCCCCCACCCTCCCAAATCCCACCCCAACCCAAGAAAAACAACGTTTTCTCCTCCAAAAAAAAGATGCATTTTCATGCACACTACGTAAAAATGTTGGAGGCTTGCCGTGCATATGAATATGCAAATCATCATAAACACATTGCAAGCAGCATGAAGGCTCAAACACACAAGAAAATAGGACGAAAGCCCTCGCACCAAATTAAAAACATAAACCAGGTTTCTCACACTGTTTACCAGACTCTTGAACCTTGAAATCTGAAACTTTAACATGTTGTGAAGGAATATGAACAAAGGCTCAACATTTAAAATAAAAGTTGTGTCCGAAAATATTTGTAGGGGACATTTGTGGTCGAAGTTACATTTCTTATGTAGTTAGCATCATATACTGCATAGGCAGTAAAATAAATCATTGTTTATACAAGTACAACATTAACCTAATAACTGTACACAACAAAACTCTCTTTTGTGTGTTAAAAAAAAAAAAAAAATTGAAATCTCTGTTTTATATCGGACTGTTTAATCTCTTATCTGTTGTATGACTGACATAGTTAAATAGCAGGACAGTGACCGGGGCTAGTTGCCCCAATTACCGTACTCCCTTTCTGTGAATTCCATCATCAACATCATTTCATTGTAGCTTTTGAGTAAAGTCAACACAATAACAGCAAACTAGAACAAATGATTTATGCATTGTTTGTGTTTTTACACATGTTTTGCTGTTTTTCTGAAAATTTTTCTGAAAAGCCTAAAAACCATCCATTCAGAACATGGGTTCAGTGTGTTCAACTTTATCTTTTATCGTGGGCAATAACAATGGAAATGTTCAATAGGTTCTTTGAGTCAAGTTTCATACAACTGACTTTAAAAATAAACCAACCACAAGGAGTAATTACTGGAGTAAAAAGCATGACAATCAGGCCCATTAGTAATCATAATAATACGTCTTTTTCTTTATGGAATTAGATTTTTTTATTATTATTATTATTATTTTTTTTTATTTTTTTTTTATGAAATCCAAGATTTGTGACTGCAGTACTTAAATCTTGAATATGTAAATGAGCCCTCAATGGCACAGATTACAGCAATAAACACTGCAATACATATGAACAGAGCGTACAAATGTGCAAAACATAAAACATCATCTTAAAGACAGCAGTTTAAGTGGGAAATGTTTTTCATCTTACATGACAGAGCAATTAAAGTTGAGCAGGACACACTCCAATCTGGAGCAGAGTTTAGAAATCTGCTTTAACATCCAACAAGCCCTAAAGCCACACATTCATTTGCACCGCTGAGATTAATGCTAATCTAATTGTAACTTATTTAAAAACCATTTGCTTTTTCCCCCACTGTCTTCAAATCAATTTCTCCAACAGGAAGATGGTAAGACTGACCAGAAATTTTAAATGTGTCAATTAAGTATCTTTTTTTCCTCCAATCTTTTTTATGTATAGTCATTCTAGCATGACTGCAACTTTATTGTTGGATTTTTTTTTTTTTTTTTTTTTTTTTTTACATTTTGGTGCATGTCCCACATGGAAATTTACAAGTGATAATTGGGCCACCACTTGAGAAATAAGCAAATAATGATTTTGCCAAAAGCAGAATGACACATAATTATCCTCACCAATTCAACATTTCATATTATCCGTCCAGCGCTCCCTTACACTGGTGGATTTCAATTATCTCCCAGTAACAAACCTCTTTAATTACTTTCTGAAGTTGTCACACCAGCATTGTCATATTTCTGTATTTTTCCCTGATGAATTTCTGCACATGTACACATGAACATCCATGACTTTGTATGCATTATAAACCATATTTAGTGTTATAGCTTGACTAACACAATTAATAAAGCTTTGTTGAGTATATCTTGTTTTATCTTGTCTGCTTTGGTGTTACTACTGTAAACACTGAGACAAACACAAATAAGTGCAACAACTTTGTTTTAGAAATTATTGTAATAATTATTATTATTATATGCTGTTTATGTTTTGATATACAGTATTAAAATTTCCCAAAAGCCCCAAAATGCAGAAGATTAAAATACATTATTATGATAGATGAGTAAATCATTGAGCAATAGTAGTTTAGAAATTTCTAATCTTAACAAAGTTCTATTTTAATATAATTGACTGTAAACCTGACACTGGACAATCTACAGTAATTCATTCAATCTGTAGTTTTAGCACCATTTACACTGGACTCACGTGATAGTGGTTTTTTGTTATCACATTATTGTTGTTATTGTATTATTATTATTAGAATTGTACAAATCAATTGGTTAAAATGACAGCTAAACATAATATTAAACACATTTTGACCTGCTTGACTGAAACGATATTTTAAAGTTGATCCAACATTATCAATTGAAATAATAACAAAGATTTATGCTCAGATAAATACTCAAACAATGCATATAAAAATAGATTGCATAATCTGTACGAGTACAAATTATATAAAAATACAAGAGTATTTGTATATACAAGAGATCTGTTTCTCTCAAATGTATGCCTCGCTTTGCTAAAACAGCAAACTGAATTCTACAGAATTCTGTAGCACGTTTATTTCACTAAATATTCAATTGTACTCATCTCTCTGTTGGAACGCAAACACAGAAACATACTCTGGGGTCAGCAGTCTTCTGTTTAACATCTAAACGCATCAACCTTACTGTGATAAAAGAAGGTAATGATCATTATTCATCAGCGGGGCCCTGTGCCAAACTCTGTTACCATACACTGAGCAACTGCCACATGCTTTTAATATCATAAATACTTAAATATACATGGCCAGTGCATCAGTAATTCAGTGTCAAGCTGGTATAAGGTGCCAAGTAATCCTGCTGATATCTGCCTTAAACACACTATACAACAAGAACGGGGGAAAAAATGGCCCCACTGACATCCAGAGGCATCCAGTCTGCTGTTAGAAATGAAAATTCTGCCTTTTCTTTCAATGAACACTAACAAGATGTCACTATGTGCTGCACACTGGACAAAGAAGAGCAAGAAATCCTCTCTAATGGATGACAAGAGAAATGTATGAGCTTTATAAAAGAATGTGATTGTTGTCGAAAGGAATTGGGAACACGGATGCCTTCTCCAGCCTGGGATCCGTTCGGCTGGGCGTAAGGCTGGTGGGCATAGACCAGTTCCAGAGTGAATTTTGCATACTGTACGGATCATTGCCCAGTTCAGAGCAGTCACATTGAATCTGCCTTCAACCAATTGTGCTTCATGAAACCGTCAACCCTCATTTACGTCTGACTGTTTTCTTCTGCTGGCTGCGGTAAACAAGCCCTATGACAATCTCTCTCTCTCTCTCTCTCTCTCTCTCACCCTGTTGATGTGCTGACAGCCTCTGTCCTCTATGTTACAGCTTTAACCTTAAACTTAAGCGCACACACACAAACCCAAAATCCAGGACTATAAAGCATCTACAGTACATTACAAGAATGGTCCCTATCTTAATGATCTTATAAAAAGATGCACATTAACATGAGTACTTTGTTACTCATCTCTCATAAACAGTGACCAGCCAGTTCTGTTCAAAGCAGCTGCTTTCTTTCTGTCTGCTGTAAAAAGAAAATAAAGAATTAGGTGTCCATAATAACCTACAATTTGAGGTAAAACCTTGTTTTTTAATTCAAGGAAACATTTGGGCCATTATCTCTCTGTTGTTCTATATCAACACTAATCTGTAACAGTGAACAATAATGCAATAAGCAGTGAGAGGCTGTTACAGTGATTTTAACACCAGTAAGTGGTCTTCCTAGGCACAATGCAAAGTGGGACCTCAGAGCATGGTAAAATCACTGTAACTCACTGCCTCAAATGGGTTACTGCTTTTGTTAAATGGCGGCGACAGCCATATCATAATAGTCACAGATGTTTAGTATATATTTACTAATATTAATCATTGGAATAAACCATTCTTCTGCCAAGTAGTATAGCTCATTAGGCTAAATGAATGCTTTTTACGGATGTCACGCAATGTAGCAATTTGCATTAATATAGACTGTGCAGTCACAGATGTGATTATATAGTGATTTGACAAGCTTCAAAGCCGCTTCATTCAATGAGAATTCAGAACTGTAACTATCAATTTTATAATCAGCTTTATAATACTACACAGAAAAGGCACAGGTCTGCATCCTTCAATGTCACACATGTGTGACTGTTTCACAAACACTGCAATAGGATCTGGGTATTTTAAATTCATATTTTGTCTATAAATGAATTGAAACAAAGACTCATCAAAGTGCTAACTCGCTTTGTACAAACCCTCACTGCAGCTCTATCTTCATGTATTTTTAGAGCATGCTTTTTCACAAAATGCTAATTGTTATTAAACTAATAGCTTTATGTTGAACAACAACCATGTCAGTTGGTGAAAACAGGAAAACATAATTAGAATTCAGACTTAATTAATCTACGCTGGCCCCTTTAAGTGAATTAGCCAATTATTTATGCATGTGTGCCCCTTTGATGCTAACTGATTAAGAGGGAAAAACAGAACCTTGAAAAATTACAGAACTTTCTTTGTCGTTTAAAAAATGCCACTAAAAATAAGGGGAGGGATTTTGCAAACATTTGATATGAGATGATATTTTCAGAATAGCTAGCTTACTTAAAAATAGCTAGTTTTGTCTAGCTTACTACTATATCTAAACTATGTTCTAATTATACACACACACTGAAAGTCTAGCCATTATTTTACAATAAATATTTCAAACAGTTCATTGTTGTCACAGGAGCTCATCACATTTCATGTGAGTGGTGTCTAATTATTCTCTTAAATTTTATGCAAAAATGGCAGTCTAACCAAAAAATTATTTCAAAAAGTGAACACAGCATCTATAACTATTTCCGTTTCATTTGTCGCAGTTCGGGCGCACTGCATTGTGTACAGTATGTCTGGACAATGTGTTCTGGTATGTATTGCACATTTTAGGGTAGGGCTGCAACCAATGATTATTTTGATAATCGATTAATCTAACAATTATTAAAAATGATTAATCGACTATTTGTCAATTATTTCACCAATTAATCAGTAGGTTTTGATCGATTAATCAGCTTTTACAATTAGTCAAAATATACCTATTCTAACTAATAAATAAAATGAAATGTCTTTTTATTGAACTTTGAACCAATTGAATAGACCAATTTCAGGTGTTCTGTCCTCCTCAGAAGATATGGACTCAATTTGATTTTATATCGATTCATTTGGATATACATCAGTAGCCTACGTTCATTTTTCTCAAGGAAAAACAAAATCTCTCAACTAATGCTGTAAACTATACAGACAGCCCAGTCAGCTGGAATGCTACTATATTAAAGGTTAAAATTAACAACTGATTGTATACAATTGCATATACTGCAGTTTAACAATTATAATATATTTTTATTATGAGTAAAATATGAATATGAAATATAGTGTTTTTTTTTTTTTTAAATGCTCTTTTATTTTCATTTTTTCTAACTGGCTATCAGTTTATGGTCACTGAATGCTTTTCTGAGGTAAAAGTAGTTACATGACATATTGTTTACATGCTGTTTTAATTGCTTCTCTCTGAGGTTGAACACTGATTGAGCAATTACATGAGCCATGAAACATTTGAGTAAGTTGTACTGTTTCTTTCAACATACCTTCTGATGACCATTCATGCTTATTTCGTATTATAACCAACTTAGTAGTAAAGATGAAGATTTGATCGGTTCACATGCCGCTCGAGGCATTACAGCGACCTGTCATGCCACATTAAAGAGCGACAGAACCACATTTACTGTTTGAATTTCATAGTAAAACTGACAGAATTTAAAAGCTGAGACTTTTTCACATTAAAAGGAACCTGTTCTGTCTTGTCTGTTGACGCATTGTTAGTGTCCTCTTCTCACCGCGATATATTTTACACTGTGAGAAAATGGTCTTATGGCGTGCAGTGTCAGTTGCCTGAGTCCGAAGGTTGGCAGCCCTGCATATGGTAGTTGTTTTTTTGTTTGTTTTTTTGGCTTTTTGTGCAGTTATATTAAACATTCCCACACTCTACTGGTTTGACTTCGTTTGCACCATAGACAGTAAAAGAAATGGACACAGCGACCCCATTGGAACTCAATTGAGACAAGTGAAGCCCATTTTTAGCGATTTTTAGCACTTCCGTTTCTGACGCGCAGACTCAAACTAAGCTTGATGACGTCAGCAACCTGTCTGACAGATGTAAATCTTCTAGTAGCTGTGCGTGAAAACTGCCATCGTTAATCTTGCAGAGACGGCGAGCTTGAGCGGGGAGTTCTTTGGCGTGAGTGAGCAGGAGTAATTATTCTGATTAATTATTTTGTATAGTATTTTAAAATGTAACGCCAGTACGCCATATTAAGTTAATGCATACTATTGCCTGCGAGCTTCTCCTCCTGTCTGTACGGTAATTTCTCTACTGTGCGACAGAGAGTCGAGTGGTTATGACGCAATCGTTAGCCTATTTTTACAAAAACTGTTTCTACGGGGCCATAATGTAACATAGAAGGTAATGGAGCCCTTTATACATTGTCGTGTATCTTTAGAAATAAATAATGGACAAATTGAGTCTTTAAACGCCTCAGATGTAAAGTTATTTGCTGTCAAAGTGACGCCAAAATGAATGGGAGTCAATGGGATGGCTAACGCAAGTGAAGTTCTGCTACAAGATGGCGGCACGCGGCCGACTTCAACTTCCGGTCGACTTCCTTGGGCACTGGTTTGCACTCCGAAGTGTCGTGTCTTCTTCTATTGAATTGCATCCGGGAGGGCTGCATTACGATATTGCGCTACAGCGCCCCACTGGTCAAACAGCGTTACAGATTTGCCAGGTCTGCGTCACAAAACTGACCAAAAAATTATCCCAAAAGTAGCCCAAAAAACCATTTCCCAAATATCAATACCAAAATCAATATCAATATCAAAATATGCCATTCTCATACTTAAAATACATATTTTACAATCATTGTTATGCAAATTGAAAACCATCATAGTGATCATTAACACAGCTCAAATCAACCCTATACAAAGTGAGTAAATTACTCGCATAGGCCACTAAAAAAGACACCAGTGATCGAGTAGTGCATATATAATTGAATTGCCTGCTGAGCTTTACGAACCGCCTCTTGGCTGAGAGCACCCTCTGTCGCTATCTCTCACACATGCACGCTCAATGTGAGAAAAAAAGAGAGGCTTACACTTGCCACATAAGGGTGCCCTGCACTTAGATCTAGTGCATGATCTAAGTGCAGGGCTTGACAATAAGGACTGCCCAATGGCTAACAGTTGATGGAACAGTTACTGTCCCAATCAGGCTAGTGTTGCATTGTCATGAATGTTTATCATCTGCCCGTTTTTAAGCCCCGCCAACTTAAATACTCAAGTGCAAGAAGCACAAAAGAGAAATTTCTGTATACTGAATTGAGTTCTCTTTCACCTCTTCTTGTGCTTGAATGGACAATTCACACAAAATGATGTCAAAATGCCTGTCTTGGCGAGGAGTATCACAGTAAACATAGTCGTTATGTCTTATAGGCGGACGAAACAATAGAGAGAAATACAACACATTTGTGACAGAAACAGTATATTGGATCTGTGCATTATGTCTTAAAGTGACAACAGCCTAATATTCCTGCTGCTGTCTGTGTTTAAAGGATTAGCGCACTTCAGAATTAAAATTTCCTGATAATTTACTAAATTTACTTGATAAATTAAGGTTTCTGAGGAAAACATTCCAGGATTTTTCTCCATACAGTGGACTTCACCGGGGTACAACAGGTTGAAGGTCCAAATTGCAGATTCAGTGCAGCTTCAAAGTGCTCTACCTGATCCCAGCTAAGGAATAAGGGTCTTGTCTAGTGAAATGATCGGTCATTTTCTAAAAAAAAAAAAAAAAAAAAAAGTATATACTTTTTAACCACAAATGCTCATCTTGCACTGCTCTGCGATGTGCCACACATTAATCACATTGGAAAGGTCACGCGTGACGTAGGCGGAAGTACCACAGAAGGGCAAAAAAATCCATCTCACTTTCTCCTCCAACTTCAAAAGTGTCCGACATTGTTGTTTTACCTTTTTTTGTAAAGGGCGTTTGACTTAGTCTTTGCACGTTCACTTTGTAGACACTGGGTTGGTACTTCTGCCTACGTCACGTGTGACCTTTTAAAGTGATTACATAATGTGTAGCACAATGCAGAGCAGTGCAAGATGAGCATTTGTGATAAAAAAAAAAAAAAAAAGTATATACATTTTTTATTTATTTTTTTTTAAATGACCAATCGTTTCAGTAGACAAGACCCTTATTCCTCGGACATGGGGGTGAATAATTTATCAGGAAATTTTAATTCTGAAGTGAACTAATCCTTTAATCAAACAAAACACTGCAAAAAAAAAATCACTCACTGCTCTTGACTGAATAACTTGTGTAACTTTAATAATGATCTATCTATTTTTAAATTATACAGTGAAAACTATATGCAGTTTTACATTTGAATACTTCAGGTAATACTTCAATTTCTGTGCCTAATCTACCTAATCTGTATCTAAATACTGTTAGATCTACCTGAAAAACCTGAAAAGCGCTGTTTATTCCATTTGTATCTTTGTTTGATTGTGTTTATTTGTGCTATTTCTTATAATATGATTATTTGTTCCACAGGAAAACTGCAGACTTGGCAACCCTGAGATCAAAAGACTATTCGACAACAAAAATATTTGTCAACAGTTTTTTTTGTCAATGTTGTCGATAATGTTGACCAATTGTTTTAGCCCTATTTTAGGGTGCTTTTACACTAGCACTTTTGACATGCACCCAGGTTCAATTGAGTTTGGTTTGTTTGGGTGATGTGACTGCTGTTTTTCGAACTTGGGTGAGCACCCATGATCCATACCTGAGTCTGCCTAAAAAGGGTGGTCTGGAGTACAGTTCATGTGAACTCCAGTATGGTTGGCTGTTGATATGAAAGTTTGATGACGTATGATTTGATAAATCTGTGTTTGTGTGTGTTCTCACTCACTTGCTGACAAGGGTGACTGACACACTGCAGGTAGAGATAAATCCTTCAACACAAATGGACTCTCACGTTCTTTAGAACATTTGCAGTAGGCGGACAGATGCAAGTGTCGTTATGTGCTAATGCTTTGAAAACAAAACCAAAAGTTCAATAACCAAAATACAAAAGTGACGTTAGTAACACTACGCCTTTACCTGCGTCGCTGTGACCAAGAAACAGGGGGAAACAGCTGCAACTTTGATGATGAAAACGCACCATGGTTCACCTCAAACCCAAATAATATAATGTGAACACAGTCCAGTGGGGGGAAGGGGGGAGCAATTGAACTCCGGTTCGGACCAGGCAATCGAACCAAGTGTGTAAGCACCCTTAGTAAATGTAGTAGGACATCTGAGTATTCCATGCAGAAAATTTGCATGCTGTGAACAGTATACATGTACCTACTACCTACATTTAAGCACTACAATATAGCTGAAGTATGAAAAGTATAATAAACTGTACTGTTTTTGTGTGAAAAACCAAGAAGTGGCAGTCCAGCCCAGCTGAATGAGGGGCCAGGTTGGGATCATGGGAACTCTTCAGGATTTTAAATAGGTTTTTTGTTCAGCTACTTGAGAATTCCTCAGCTTTCTGTTATGCCGTTTCCTTCACTCAATTCCCAGCTGACCTCTCACAGGCCACTGCAGCAAATGTTAAATGTGAATGGTAAGTCTGCCTTTGACTTAATAGAAAACTGTAAGCTAAAGGCTCTGACCCCGTATTGAAAGCATACTCACATCCATCGCCACAGAGGGTACGTTTTACTGCTCCTTGTGTGTTGACCTTTGACCTTTACCTACAGATACAGAATTACAGGTTATTAGTGTCATTTGGTTACCTATGTTTATCAAGTATGTACATGCATGTGTCTGTGTTTTAAATTTTGCTCATTCAAGAAAATTTTAAGATGAAATTGAATCCCTTGCCTTTTTGAGCTAATGCATCATCACTACATCTTATGTTTGAAGATCATGTACATATTTAACAGTTTTAGATTTTAAACATTTGGATTTCTGTTATTTATGGAACAGTCTGGTTTAAATTCTGCTTGAATTAATATGTAGCTCTATTTAACTAGCTTGAAATTATGTAAAACTATATGTATATATATGTGTGTGTGTGTGTGTGTGTGTGTGTGTGTGTGTGTGTGTGTGTGTGTGTGTATATATTCTAATTTCTACAGGACAAGTGAAAATATTGCCAGTGCAGTTGAAAATCTGAAATACTGATGCATCTGAGCCATACGAAGAAGAAAAAAAGTGCTGTTGTATTATTGAGCCGTGATAAGGTGTTGCAACCAATATACATAATCTACTCTACATATTCTGTCCTTGGTTCAAGCTTTATTTTCCTGGCTGTGCAGGGGTAGATTTGTGCGGTTAATTCTTTGTAATGCATCCAGATGAATGACAATATAAGAAAAATGTATTTATTATTAAAGGTAACAAATTATTTCCCCTTATTGTTTAATTCCTGTTAATTCATTTCTATCAGATACGGCCTGTTTAGTATTTCTATCTGCTCTCTCCATGGTAATTCACATGGCCTACACAAGTTTTTGCAGAAATAGCAAAACAAACCCCAGGCAAAATGTGAAAGATTATCCCATACTATGCGGGTTACAGTGAAACACTATACTTTTTCACACTAAACGCTGCTCCACCGGGTGCGATTGTAAAACATGTTAAGCTATTGAATCTGCACTTTGTATATATGGGGAGAACTGTGTGTAGTAACAAGTGAGCCGGTGTTTTGGTAATTGTTTCAAATTACATTGTGTGCAATAACAGAGGAAAAGCTATCCGCCACCTCTCCTGCAGAGGCAAACATAAAGAGCACAGGATATCCCTCTGCCTCACACCTCAGACATGCCAGCTCACTCAAATAAATAGGCAGGAACAGAGAAAGGCTCACTCTTGCCGAATCACTGTCTTTGTGCTTCAATTAATTCTGTTAGTCAGCTCAGCGCTCACAGCACCTATAATTCTCTCTGATGAAGCACTGGGTCGCTGCGGTTTCTCCACATGTGCATCTTATTGGAATACGGATGGATTTTCAAACCAGTGTTTCTCATTTGCTGATTTGTTTTTTCAGTAACTAATAAGTTAGGGAGGATGAATATTTTATAGGGGCCATAAAATGCAATACAGCAAAAAGGCCAGACAATTGGTTGTAAAAGCTGCTAGTTTCTATAAGCCAAATGTTGGTATAAAAATAACATGCATGCCAGCAGCTTTTCAACCACTCAAACGCCTGCTGACTCACTGCTGCTCTCCTCCAAATCAGTTTGTGAAGCATTAAAGTCAAAGACTTGCAACACAACAAATGATCATCAGTGAGTGTATTTAAGCAATCAGGTACAAGAGGCTGTGTTGGACTATAATATAGTCATGGCTAAAGGCCTTTGGAGTGATGCACAGCAGTGTTGTGACTTGTGACGTATAACCCTGCGAGTCACGGCAAACTTAACTTTGCACCACGACTACACAAATAAGTGCCTGATTATTTAAAATATTTTCACTAAAATGCAAGTTTTTAATACAGAGCCTTTTAATATGGAGTTCAAGTCAACATGAGACATATGGTTGTATAATTTTGGTTTAGTGTGCAATGTTCCTAGCTTAAAATCCCCATCTAATTAGTTTTTAAATAAACTTGACAGCCAGTGATCATCACTAATCACCATGCACTTTCATGGATTACAAATGAATTTTCAGTCCGCTTTGTACACATAAAGGGAAAATTGCACTATATCTCTAAATTTGGAAGAGTGCTTCATAATTGATTTCGTGCTGATAGTCTGTAAAAACATTTAAGTGTTTATAATAAATATATCATTAAATGCTAAAAGTATTTGGTCATATTGGATTGGCAAAATAAGCTTTTGTAACAGTTTAGAAGGGGACTCGGTTCTACACCAAACTTGCTTTCTTTTTTTCTCAGATGGGTTAATTGGCGATGGCTGGCGATAAATGGTAAAATGGCAATGACTGCTACACTAATATTCTACAATCGTGCAAATAACTATCAAAGCTACCTTTTGTTGTTTTTGCCTGCAAAATCCACTTGGCTCACACATCTGCCACAAGCTTCGGGGCGTTATGAATCTTTTGTGTCGAATCATGATTTGGATCGTTTGTCAAACTGCCAAACTGCTGAAATCACATGACTTTGACACTCCGAACCGCTGATTCGACACAAAAGATTCATAACGCTTCAAAGCTTCCTGAAGCAGTGTTTTGAAATCGGCCATCACTATATAAGTCGTTATTTTGTTTTTTTGGTGCACCAAAAATATTCTCGTATGCAGACCACACTGAGCCATCGGATTTCAACAAAAATATCTTAATTTGTGTTCAGAAGATTAACGAAGGTCTTACGGGTGTGGAACGGCATGAGGGTGAGTATTAAATGACATTATTTTCATTTTTGGGTGAACTAACCCTTTAACTAGTTTGCCTTTATTATGCTAATAAGAAAAAGTAACCTCTTTGAAATAATCATTTCTGATTGGCTAAACGTGACAATTTCCAGTCCAATATTTATCATGCCTGGTTTTACAACATAATAATATTAAGGACACAAAATTAAAACAAATTATGTGCTAAGTGCCTTCTGAAGTAACTGAACCATACAGTTGCGAAAGACATTCTTTACAAAAAGAAATGTTAGGCTTGTTCAGGATAGATCAGGGTAGCGTTTTCCCAAAAGCATCGTAAGCCTAAGTTGATCGTAGCTCCATTGGTTTCAATGGAGCTACGATCAACTTAAGGTTACGATGCTTTTGGGAAACACTGCCCAGCACTGAGCAGACCGATCGGCGTAATGACATCAAAGAACCGTGAGGGCAATTGGAGAGCAAATGACTCCTTATGCTTTTGAATCCCTCTCGAAGGTACTTTGATGTCATATGCCGATCGGTCTGCACAGCACCGATGCATCTCAAACAAACCTGTTGAAACGATGATGATGTCCTACCTGCCTGTCAACATATGTATTTCCATACCTCTGCGCACCCTGCCCGCGCAGACATCACACGTCATCAGTGTGTTCCATAAGGATATGCATAGTTGTACACAGACAGTCACCAAGTACTGTCAAACAGCAGCCGCCTTTTGCAGTTCCTCCTGAACCAAAACAAGGAGCTTATGCTGTGTTCACGCCATGTCATAACTGTAATTATGATATAGCAACCCATGATGTTCTGCCTGGAGGTGTTCACGTCCTCAGACTCTGATTTATGCGTTTCTAGGTCAACACTATCAACGCCAAAATGAATATGCAGCAGTCATGTACTACAACCAGAGCTCTGTAAATTGTTTACATTCATTATTATTGTATTATATGCTTTGAGACATAAGGTAATTTAAAGGGGTCATATTATGCAAAATTCACTTTTATAACGTGTTTAAACAGATGTTTGTGTCCACAGTGTATGTAAACAACCAGCCTATAATTGTAAAAATCCACCCAATACTTTATTTTTTTATAATCCCTATTTATCATTTTCAATCCGTTTCAGTCTCTCAGAAAATGCTGTTTTATATTTTCCCCTACTCCTATGTAAGAGTAGGGAATCCCCACCCATGACTGGTGATGACCTGCCCTTTTAGCATAGACACACCCTTGAGTGAGAAGCAACTCCGCCATTTCTGTTTACTCGCTGTATCCGTTAGCTAGAGGATTACAATGTCTGCACAAACAACAACAACAACAACAACAACAACAAAAACACTACAAATATTCTGTTGTTGGATGTACCGGAAATGTGCCGGAGAATGGCGGTAAAATGTTATATATCTGCGCAAATCATTTTACGCATGACTGCTTCACCAACGAGTCAGTACAACGCTGGATTTGCAAAAATGTTGTTTCTGAAGGATGGGTAAAATTGGCTCTAACTTCATATCCAGAACAAGTAAGTATGTCACTTCATATTTTGCTTTCTGAATGAGCTTTCTAGAATGTTGTAGGCTAATGTAGCTAAAGTTACCCTAGTCTCTGACTGTATTCACAGAGACTAACTTAGAGCTGTGTCGTTAGTTTTATCCCCAAAACGCTCACCGTCTGCGTAATTCATAAATTCAACATTTATTATGCACTGTATTGTCAGGTGACTATATCTGAATTGTACTAATAGTGTAATGTTTATTTGCACTTCGGAACAAGAGTAAAACGAGTGATGTTGGTTGCTTTTATTGAAATACAATACACAACGCCAGGCGCGCCGTTGGCACGGGGGACAGGGGGGTCAGGAGGACCCCAGCAGTTTTGAAAAGACAGAAATCGACCCCCGCACTTTTGATAAGGTCTGCTTCAATCAGTCACAATATATCATCTTTTAGCTTAGGATATTTTCTTTCAAGACCATTTTCACGTTTCTGTGACCTTTTGTTCGTAAATAATCAACTGTTTTGTCGCAGATGTGAACAGGAAATGCGCTTTCGAACGGAGAAACACGCGATCTCCAAGCAATCGATCACAGCGTGCTAACGTTTTAGGACAGGTCGATGGTATATAAATCGTGGCCGAACGTTAGCGTTTGTCATTGTCCATTTAGAAACCGAGAAATTCGACACTTTAAGGTAAGGAAGGCTGATCTCTCAAGTTGACGCGCGAGCTGGCTTGATTGAAGTTTTCGTGAGGATTTGTAGTTTATGGACTGTTTTGATTTCGGTAATTAGGTATAGAAAGTTAAAAGCATTGATGGCATCTATAAAAGAGATATCTAAAAGCGAAACTAAAGTTATTGCCTCGACCGGCGAGTGGGGAGGACGCACGAGAGGAGACCTGCGCGTTTAATTGGTATGTGTATACTGTAATAGCCTACTGCATTTACAAAGCTTATCAGAGGCATGCACTTTGATCGTGAAAGTGAAAGTGCCCTTTCGCATCGCGGTGCCCCCGCGTTCCCATTTCTCTCGATTTGAACCGTGAGCTCCAGTCCATTACAATTTAGGGCCCTTGTATACTTCATTTCCCGCATTCCGCGCCCCTGCACAACGCAAATGCCATGGCATGTCATAAAAGACATATAAGTTAACTATGTAAATTATAACCGTAATTAAACAAAACGATACCTGCTCTATCTCCTTGCAGCATATATTCTCTGTGAGCATCCTACATCCTACTACAGTTCCCACACGAGCACCTATACAACAGTTATAGATTAACATGATGGTACATGCTAGATGGTAAGTTGAATCAATGTAACTCCACAACGTAAATGTATTCAGTAACCATTCAGAAACGTCCAGTTGCAGTCTAAAAGTTGCACTTGGAACCTCTTCCCGAGTCTCTCCATCAGTGTCTGACTCCAGTTCAAAGTTCAAACATGTAAGGCTGTACTCCACAACTGGTTATTACTGACATTTTGGCTGGGTGAGATTCACCTGTTTTGTTTAAAGAGTTTACGAAGCATACTTCCACCCTCTTCTGGAATGAGTACTGGGAGCTGCAGCTCATTTAAATATTTTAGACATGTCAGGATAGTTTTTGTTGGAAATTGCATATGTAACTCACCCCAGGCAAGTGTGAGGAGACGGGGGTGGTGGAAGGATGCAGGAAAAAATACTGTCAAGTAACATAGGTGATTCGGCTATGTATGTATAGACCTCCTCTTATGCTGACTGGGTATAGGGGTGGGCGATGTGGCAAAAATATCATATCACAATTTTTTTCAGGAAATTCATGATTTTATCACGATTCTCCATGTTGTTTTTACTATTTTGCAAGAGACAGAGCATTACAGCCAAACTAATTTCCCTATTTTAAAAACAAAGCCTTACAAAATAACAAAATATAAAATAAAAAATAAAATAAAAAAGGCAGACATTTAGGCCAAAGTGGAAATGATAAAAATCTTTGTCATTATTTTATTTGTTATTAAAAAATAAGAAAAAAGATAGGCCACACATTATACAAGTGAAACCAACAGTGCTGTATATTTTTCAACTACAGTATCAGTTGCATTCAAGTAAAAAAATTAAATGAACAAATTTAAAAATAAAACACTAGACTTCACTGTATAAATTGTACATTGATTCTTAATAAAGCTCATTTTAATCATCCACGATCAAAAATCGTGATATCGCATACCCCTGACTGGGTAGATGATTTGAATGTGCTCACACCGAACTTTGTTAATAAAACATCATATTGTGTAGGAGTGGCATAGGTTAGTTGTCGCAAAGAGTGAGAAAGGTTGACATGGAGCATGCTAAATATCGAACCTCTGGGGATTTACCCATTAAAAAAAAAAAAAAAAAAAAAAAAGAGGAGAGTCTGCTGACAAAAAGACAACGAAGAGAGTCAACATTGGCTTGGCTTTTCAGAGATGGCAATAACTGAGGGATTTGAAATGTTGTAAAAGCGAAGCAGAGATGGCATTTTTATTATGCAACAGGTGAGTAAGGTATTTTATTGAACAGATAAATCGCCATATGTAGCTTTCTATTGTAAAGTTCATTGTAAAGTATCTTTTGTGAAGGATCATTTCATTATGGTTGTTGTAGTGCTGTACTGAAATTTATTTTCAAGGAAGTACCATGTGTTTATTAATGGGTATAGCTACAGTAACATCTTCAGCTAGTCAGCTTGAAATCTTTTCCATCTGAACTGGATCTGTTAAAGGTTTCACAATGTACCCAAAGTTCACAAATGAAAATTCCATCATCATTTACACACCCTATTTTTGTTACAAGCTCAAACATGCTGCGTAACACACGAGAATGAACCTCATTGGTTCTCACAAGCCAAGCAAGCATACTTGATGAAATGAATAAAAACCTTAATTAAATATGTACTTCATATAGCCTAAAGCAATCATGTCACTTCAGAAAATTTGGACGAAACTGTTCAATTCATATGGATTAGTTTTACGATCACTTTATGAACTTTTTAAAGAAAACATCAAAGTGGTAGTTGTGTAGCTGTCAGTGACAACAACATGAGTACTGAGTAATTAATGACAGAATTTTCATTTTTGGGGAAACTAACCCTTTAAGCTTAGTAGTTAATTACTGACACAAGATGCATGAGACCTCTTTTTTCTGTTTGTTCATGTGACGTTTGGCATAAGCTAATTTGGGCTAAAAAAGAAAAGTTAAGTGTGCTATTATTAAAAAAAAAAAAAAAATCCACATTTAATGTGGCAATATTAAAGTATGGCGCATTAAAGGGTTAGTTCACCCAAAAATGAAAATAATGTTATTTATTACTCACCCTCATGCCATTCCACACCCGAAAAAGACCTTCGTTGAAATCCGATGGCTCAGTGAGGCCTCCATAGCCAGCAATGACATTTCCCCTCTCAAGATCCATTAATGTACATATTTAAATCAGTTCATGTGAGTTAAGTGGTTCAATATATAAGCGCGAGAATATTTTTGGTGCGCCAAAAAAACAAAATAACGACTTATTTAGTGATGGCTTTTCAAAACACTGACTTGACTTGACCTGTGTCGACATGATTCATGTTCAAACCGCCAAACTGCTGAAATCTTACTTTGGCGCTCCGAATCGCCGATGTTATCTGACTTCCTGATAGTTAAGATTTTTTTTTTTTTTTTTTTGGCTACCAAAAATATTCTTGTCGCTTTATAATATTAATATTGAACACAGTTTAAATATGTTTTAGTACTTAATGGATCTGAGAGAGGAAATGACCTTCAGGTCTCACTGGTGTCAACAAAAATATCTTAATTTGCGTTCCGAATAAATTTTGGGAACGGTAGGAGGGTTAATAAATGACTGTATAACCCTTTAAATTTATTACTGTTTGTGTAGACATGCACACTCATCAACAATAGTGCACAACACAAAAGTGCTAACAATAATAAATAAGGAGAAAAAGCAAATAATCAGCAAATAAAGAAAAAGTAAAGCTGTATAATTTATTCAGGCCAGAGACAGGGCTTATAAACCAAAAATTAAACAGATTTTTGATATTTTTTTTAATTTATTTTTACAGGAGTAGGCCTAAGCTTTTATAAGGGGGGGAAAAAATCATTACTGGTGTTCATCTTGACACAAAACAATGGCACTGGCATATTTTAAGATATGTAAGTGCAAGTTGCTTTCAGTTAAAACAGCTCAAACATGCATGTTTGTCTGGGACTAGGCTTAAGCCTTGTCTATGAAACTGGGTATCAGAGTTTTGGGGTAAGTAAGACTTCTAGTTAAGTTGATTTAATTAGTGCGACGTAACAGTGAACTAACGGTAAAACTAGTTTGCATATTTTTAGGTATAGGCTAAACAAAATAGTTTTTACAGTGTACTACAGTGTACATGGTATATCCAAAAAAAAGTATTAATATCATAGAGCTTTTTATTTGTATGAAAAAAAAAAGTGTCACATATTAGAAAACAGCAAAATGTTAGGTAAAGAACTCTAATGTGATCCTGCTTCAGCTTATCTACAGTGCAGTATACTGTTTACAGTGCAATACAGTAATATTTTAGATGTTCAATAAAACAATAAAAAAACAATAAAATGAAGCAATAAGGATCAAAGTAGGATTTTTGTAGCATTTGTTGTAGACAAAACAACATCTCAAAATATGGCTTATATGTGGAGACAATATTAGTGTCAATACACACACACACACACACACACGCACTTACAACACTTACCTCAGTTAGGTATGAAACTCTGGAATATCATTATGAGATGCTAATGTGCTGTTAATAAAAGAGCACATTCAGTCATTTTTCTTTTTTGCTTGCAGTTGTTCAAAAGTAATACAAAGTTGATTAAACACATTTCAGGTCATACTGACATGCATTACTGATGCCTGTAAAATTATCGGGCAAAGCGTCCGTCACTATGGTGACAGTGACGTATACTGGGTTTCACTAAATTACAAGGGACACAACGGTGAAGGCTTACCTCATGCATATTAATTAGGTTTACGTTGCTTGGTAACTTTCTTGTAGTGTCAAGTCATGTAATTAATATTCATGAGCCAGCCCTTCTCCATAGTAGGACATGGTACATTTTTAGCATTTCCCGTATGACATACATCTATGATATGTCTGTACACAATGATCTTTGAGGGAAAATGTTGTGTTTGCCAGTTTGGCTGATGAGTTAAGAGGTGCGTGTAGCAGATGGCCTATCCGGCCTATTCTAAATGATCTTTCATTATTGATGGAGATCAGAAAGTGACTTTATGTGCAAAAGAGCCCTTTGTTACCTCTCTGCATCAATTATCATAATGAGTTCTTATCTAAGGTGAGTTTTCATGCAGCTTTGTAAACATACATTATGTAGTATGACAATTTACACAAAAGTTCCTCATACATAATTTACAAACGTACTTCAAACAAAGCCAACCAAAGGAGCCAAACATCTGCTGTGACGGATGATAGGTGCTACACAACACACAGCTCTCCTGTAAATGACGCACCACAGCATGGTAAATGTTTGACCTCAAAAGGAACACACACATCATGCACACACAATAACGAGACCAGTCACAAGATACTTAGGATAAGTACTAAGATTTTTTTTTTCCCCCACTGGATGTTTCTGAAACTCAGAAATTATGTATGGAAATATATTTGGATGACTTTTCAGTTAGGGCACTTTTAACTACTTTTTTTTTTAATTATTATTAAATTAAGTTAATTAAATGTTAAAACATTTATCACATAGCCTAAAATAAATATCTGATCATGTGATTTTGATCAAGTGGATTTTGCTAATACTCATAAATATTCCTCATTGACATCTATGGTTCCATAAAGAACCTTAAACATCCATAGAACCTTTCAATTACACTAAAGGTTCTTTGTAGTGGAAAAAGGTTCTCCCAAAAAGTTCTTCAAACTAAAAACAAAAACTTCACCCACTTTGCATTGTTACAATGTTGGTAGTATATGTAAATTAGTGTTGTCACGATACCAAAATTTTGACTTCGATACGAATACCTAACTTAAATATCACGATACCGATACTTAAACGATACTACGGCAAAAACCTAAAACAGCAGGAAAAGTACATAAATAACACATATGACAGAACTTCTTTCTTCACCAGTGTGCAGGCTGATAATTCTGGATTTGAGCTTCACTGCTGTGAAGTTAGAGTTAGATTTAATATAATTTTTAATGTTTATTATTTTCATGCTCAATAAAATTGTTAAATTATTTGCTGTTATGCTTTTTTTGCTGTTTTTTTTAATACATGTAAGTGTTTTTGACAGTAAGATTATTGTAAAAATTAGATTACTGTAAGTACTTAGAGCAATGTTATTAAAGCATAAATTGGTTTAAAATAACCGTATATACTCTTCACATATTTATGTATTTTTAAATTAATTTTATTTTTGCAACCAGATATCACTTATTAAACTTAGACTCACTAATACACCTCAGGTCTGCTTGCACGAGTAAAATGAATAAAAAACACTCATTTAATGTTTGAGAGCATAAACATAATGCTGGTATCACACTGAACCTGCCGCTCTTTAAATTCTTTGTACAAATCGGGATGTTTGACGACAAGATGCTTTTGACTCCCTTCGCTTGCGTTATTTTGTAACATCTTTTGCAGTCGGGCTTTGTGGTGTCCGTGGGCTTGCCCTGACTGTCGGCAATGTAAGCAAAATAATGCCATATTTTTTTATTTTATTACATTGTTATTGTAAGGGTAAGTTTATTACTGAAAATTGCATCATACTATATATACTCTTTAAACAGCATTATAGTAAAATAGAACACTATGGCAACAGTTTTCTTATTCAGACATGGAGGTTTTTATTTTCCATCATTGGCATTTTCTCCATATTTACGATAACATTGTTGCCAACTAATTTTCAGAAGCTCACTGTTGGACATTTCTGTAATTTGTACAGTCATTTATCGTATCGCACTGATCCGCATCTGGTGTAGACAGTATCACTGATTATAATGGGTTCTATTGTCTTATGTCGCATCACGGCGCTTGCGTTCAGGGTAGACACGGAACCAGAACGGTAATGCCGCTTGGTTTTGCCCGTGGATGGAACTCATGCGTGGAAGAGTTCCGGAGAACAGTTGTGCTGTGTATCAATATACCTTATATCGATAACATTGAGGGTGTATTCACACCTATAGATTGTTTGTTTTGTTCTTATACAGGGACTTAATTTGTTACAATTTTGCATTTTCTGCTTGGTTCAGTTCGCTTTCACAAGGAAACATTTCAAAGTGTGCAAAGATGTGTACACGCAAGTCACATGCGAGTACAACTGTCCTTTTATTGGTCAGAGTTTCCTCTGTGTCATCCATCCAGATGATTGGCAAGTTCGCTCCGTGACCGTGAGCTTATTGTGGCTTTATTTGTAATTGTCAAGAACACTGTACGAATGTAGCCTTCATTCCAGCTGTTAAATTATATACTACATTTGTATTAATTAAACACTCTCTCTCTGGATCTCCCAGCAATGTCTAGTATGCTAACTGTGTCGAGACACATGCGAACACTATACAGGATATTAAAAAGAAGTGCAGTTATCATTTGGTTTGTTGGTCCGTTGGGTGGAATTGCTTTCATATCTCAAGCGAACTGCCCCAGAGTTAATTTACAATTGGGCCGAGACCACCTCATTAAGGTGATCTCAGAGTGATCGTTTTGGTGTGGATCCGAGTGTGACTGCCGCATTCACATATGCCTCAACGAACTGAATTAAGGGAGAAAATGCACCAGGTTCCAAAACAAATGCTTCAGTTTGAAAGCACCCTAAGTTAACTAATGTGACATTCTGTTCAGAATATAGTTATCATTGGCCAGTATCCTAGTTGTAAAAATAGCATTGTATGTTAGCTAGTACAACAAAAGTTTTATGGCTAGCCACCTTTTGTGTTTTAGCATTTTTTTTTTTATGGAATTTAAGATTTAGTGCATCTGCAACAACGCATTAAGAAAGACACGAGCATGCCGAGACTGATAATTTGACTGATGATACTTGATAAGAGAAGATTTGCCTATGATTTTGAGAGGTCTGTGTATTCCATATGGGGTATGTCCTTTTAAAAGTGTGTAATTTCTTTTTTTCAGGGAACACATTTCTCTCTGTAACAAAGAAGATGGTGAGCAAAGGTAGCCTTCATTTTGGAGCAGCACCTGGGTTTTGCCTTGTATGTATTCTTTGGCAGCTTATATATATTTTTTCCCATTAATTTTCAGTTGCCTAAAGTTTCTTTTTGAGGATAAATCCAGAGCATACAACATAATGCACCGCAAAAAGTTGTAATACAGTAAAAATGGTGAAGATGCACTGTCCAGCACTGTGTAGCAGACTGTGTATTTTTAAGCTTTATATATGCAATGTTTAAATGATTTTTGACAAAAAAAAAAAAAAGAAAGAAAGAAAAGTTCACAGCTGATATCACTCACAATGCACTTTTGCAGTCACGTAGACAGACCATTTGTTGTGACTGTGACGGAGTTGTGATTATGTGAGAAAATGTGTGCACTTTAGGCCGGGTTCACACCGCAAGCGGCAGCAGAGCGGAAGCAGCGCGTATTTTTTCCGGCGCCCATGTTAACGGATGAGAGCGTTCACACCACACGCAGAAGCTGCGTGGCAGCGCGGAGCAAGAGCAGAGCAGAAGCAGCAGTGCCGCGATCGTTTCGGCGCTGGGTCTATTTTTGCTGCGCTGCTAACGCTCAATTAAAGTGAAAGTACACCTTTGATGGACAAAATAAATATGATTTCACACAAAAAAGTGCTCAAAATGCACAGAATAATCTAGTGTGTTTTAACAAGAACTGAAGTATGTCAGGAGAGAAAATTAATATTAAAAAATATTTATAGAAGATTTACTCATTTAAACTTGTTTTTAATTATTTAGTTTGGGTTAAAGTATGGTATATTATAGAAAACTAAACTAGCCAGAAAATATGATATATAAACATTATTTTAGTTATTACACAGACAGCAATTTAGGCTCTTGCATACCCAAATCAAACCCGAGTTTGCTGGCTTTTTCGCCGAGTTTGTGGTCTTGTAAACATGTTCATGCGTCAGATGATGTAAAACACAAAGCTTACCTCATTCGTGTGTAGCAATGGATGACACGAGGCTTTTATTTATTTATTTTTTATTTATTTTACGTTTATATTTGAGTGTTGTACACCTTGCATGTTAACAAACTTTCAAGACTATCAAGTTTAACAATGACCAATTATAAAAAACAAATTCATAGCTGTCTTTGTAAAGAAATGCTCACTTTATATGTAGCTTCGAGCTGCTGCTGTGACGCTTCCAGTGTGAATACTCGCGCGTCTCTGCAGCTGCAGTTCACGCTCACGCGCTGCTAACGCGCTGCTTCCGCGCTGCTTCCGCTCTGCTGCCGCTTGCGGTGTGAAACCAGCCTTAGTGTTTGAGTTAGCAACTTATAAAAAGTTGCTAAACATTGCCAAATACACTTTAAAAGTATCTAAATTTGTTGCTTGGTGCTTTTTGAAAAAAAAAAAAAGTTGCTAAATCTAGCAACACAATTGCTAAATTGGCATCACCAAGCATATCCATAGTAGACTGGTGGGAGTGGCCTTGTACAGCAACATGCCCTGTGCATTATGGGTGTTGAAGTTTTCCTACCTGTTTGGCAAAAGTGAAGCCTGTTTTCTCGGGTAGCACAGATTTCAAATTGTTAGCCTTTCTACTGTATAGGCAGCCAAGTTTGATTGAAAGCCCATTTTGCCAGAAGTTAAGTACCTTTAAGAGCTGTTCTATGAAAGGTTCCCTAATTGGTCATTTAATGGCATTGCTGCAAAAAAAAAAAAAAAAAAAAAAAAAAAAAAACCTTTTGGTACCTTTATTTTTAAGAGTGTCAGTGTGCCTTAAGCTATTATTTCCTCAAATACTCTTAGGGGACAGAGAGTTTCAGCAATTCACCCTTTACCGGGAGTTTGACTCCTTTTAATTGACTAGCGATCTGACCAATTGTAATGGTGAATCTGCCATTTTGTTTGACAAACAAGTGCCACAAAACAGTATTTATTGTTATTGTTAACAATATTAATTTGAAAGCTGAGACTTTGTTTCATACCAAAAGTAACCTGCTCTGTCTTGTCTGTCGGCACTTTGTCAGTGTCCTCTTTGCTTCACAATGTATTTTTCACTGTGTGAGGACATTATGTGTAGCATAAGAGTGCCATAGCTTGTTGAACATAGCAACAGTAACTAAGGGGGGCAGGTCTTTGCGAAGGGTCAATTGAAGAATCACTGTATATGGCATAAGTCATTACAGAGTTAATAATATCAATGTACAAATCAATAACAATAATTGAAGTGCCTTCCTATCTTAACTCAAATCATGGATTGATTGATGTTCCTCAAAGACATTTTCAGACATGGTTCTATTAAACCACACTTCATCACGTCTTTGTGCTTTGACTAATTACTTAATATTATGATAAGCACATCAAACTGCCCATGATGTCTTTTTTGGAGATGCTGCCACTGTCACACTGCTATTGTTCCACTTTACTGATTCATTATTGTAAAGTATGCCATTAGTGTCCATGTGCTTATTAGGCAGGTTGTTAGAGAATCTAAATAAGACATCTTGTGACGTGGCCGGCGTCTCTCTTCCATTACTCCCCTTGATTGTTCACATGATTACATATAGACCTGAATCCAGCCCTAGCTTATCCAATTAATTCCATGTGTAGGGATGAAAGAGGTTGATGATGTTATCTTACCTAATTAACCTGCGTAAAGCTCCGACTGGAGGACAGGCCCAATCATCCCTCATCTAAGTGTTCATTACTATCATTAGCGTAAGGGGACTAAACCTTGGGATGCTAGGGCACCATTAATTTATATTGAGTCCCTTTTTACCTCACTTTGCAGTCATTTGTCAAAACTGAGACCAACCACGTCTGGAGCTAAAGCTGGCTGAAGAGTTGGCTATTTATTTAATCAGTCTGTAACGAGAAGAGAACATACACATCTGGTAAATGTAGAGGCTTGTAACTTGCCGTAACTTGCTTTATCTGCTTTGTGTTCTTCCGTTCACACATGCTTATTTTCCATTACACAAGACATTGCCAAGTGCTGATGGGTAATAAAATATTGAGTTTGAGTGTCTGAGAGTTTGAACATAATGAAAGATAATTTGAAGATAATTCAAAATCAAAATAGTGATGTAACCATTAAGTAAAAAGTAATTAATTAGTTTCCTTAGCGTGAAAATATTTGAATGTACACTTCATTTTTTTTTTTTTTTTTTTACAAAATGTGTGAGTTTGGTGTGGTTTGGTGGATATAGGTTTAATATCAATAGTAATGGGGGGGGGGGGGGGGGGGGCTTTGAGCTGTGCACGAGATGGAGCGGGACACGGAAAATGAAGTAAGGCCTGGCTGTAGTCTACCTGCGGCTTAAGACAACTTTTATTTTCTTTCACACACAGCACAGAGAAACATCTTTCTAATAAACCGACCAAACTGCCTGTCAAGTGATAGACGAAACTGACAATGATTTTATCTTTTTTAAACAAATGAAAGGCAATGTGGACATTCACAGCCACGATGTACAGAACACTCTCAAAGATATAGAAGAAAACGAATAAAAACATTTTGGATCAATAAACTTTAAATAATAACTGCAGAAAGGCCACACTGCAAATAGATATACATTTCATATGTCGGCAAATCAAATTACATCGGCTAAATTGTCTGTGCGAGCAAGCTTTAACTCTACAGCGCAACATTGATGCACCAAAAAATTAATTAATTTAATTTAAATATATATATATATATATATATATATATATATATATATATATATATATATATATATATATATATATATATATTTTTTTTTTTTTTTTTTTTTATCAAACTTTAATTTACAGAATTGAATTAGAACAGAATATACCGTTCTAATAAATGAAAATAGCCTATTTAAAAAAATTAAATATGATCAAGTCAAACTGCAAAATGCCTGAAGTGCAGGGGAACATAGGCCTATATTCAAAACACAAGCCAGAAATAGTTAAATTAGGTAACCCAGAGTGATCAATAAATAAATTAAAATTAAATATATTATTAAAATAATGAAAGCTAGAATTGTCAACTTGTCTTTTTAACTGCAGAGACAATAAACGCTAAACTTGAGTGGCAGTCTTTTTAGCTAAACATTAACAGAATCCAAAAATCACATTACATCCAGCTGAAATAGTTTGAAATCACTTGTAGCTACCCTACCTGATTGAGAGACAAA
The DNA here is from genome assembly GCF_018812025.1 of Megalobrama amblycephala. Classification (NCBI taxonomy): domain Eukaryota; kingdom Metazoa; phylum Chordata; class Actinopteri; order Cypriniformes; family Xenocyprididae; genus Megalobrama; species Megalobrama amblycephala. The sequence goes on along the minus strand of NC_063065.1, from coordinate 26,430,586 downwards.
AATCCAGTCTTTCATGCGATCTGCCTGTGTCCGTTTGAGACTTTTCAAATAGTGCGCTATAGTCAGCTCGTTGGTCGGCAGATGCGCGCCGCAGTGTTTGTCGTTGTTGAGTTCTAGGACATGAGCTGTTGGCACAACTTGCATCATACGTTTTTTTGATCATCTTTTACCATTTCAAAGTGCATCCAATTGTACACTTTATCCCAGACATTGTTGAAGATTTAATCCCTGCCGTAAAGATGCTCATCTGCCGGTCACGGATCATAGAAGTGAAACTTTCGGTCACAGGTTGGATTTATTCACTCACATTAAAAATATTTATTAAAAGCTTCTTTCTTTTCACATTTTTATTTATAGTGTTAACATAATAGGCTGTATATTAACCTATTGGGAAAGAACCGGTATGTCTATGTAAAATCAGATATTGAGCGCCCCCATATCTCTTCTCATGACACCTCTGCGACGATTCAACTGTGAGATTGGTAGTCAAATCAGGCTCCTCCTATAGAAGATTCTAATCGTCGACTATTCAGGGTCACCCCTAGTAATTAATATTAACATTTACCTATGTATTATTTATTAGTTGCATCTGTTAATATTATTTAATGGACCTGAGCTAACATTAACAATGACTTTTTATTATAATAAAATTATAACAAATGCACTGCTCTTTGTTAATGTTAGTCAATGCATTAACATTAATTATTTAAACATTAAAACAAGATTTAATTCACTTTAAAAAAAATCTTAAAAATTAAGAATTAAAAAAGTCTTAAGAATATTATACTTTCATCTAGATTATTTTCCCTTAGTATCATTCTTGTTTGTTACAGTATATCTAGATATTTGAATTTATGCCCCCATAAACAAATCAAAATTTTAATTTAGATATTGAAAATATGCTCACCTTAGGAGAGGAGTTCAAGCCATTGTCTGCCATAAACATGAATAACAATTTAAATGTAAATCATATTTCATTAGTACAGCCAAAAAAACAAAGTCACATCATTGCCAATTAAACTTGAATTACTGAGTTTTAGTTTGGTAGTTTTGTGTAAACTGTGTAAGCAGGTTTCTCTCTGACATTAGACAGGCCTTTTTGTCAAAGCGAATCAACAAGCTGTTGGAGAGAAATGACTTTCCTCTGTTTTGTCAGCTTTTCAGTTTGTTAGGAGGCTTCAGCTTATTAATGCTGTGAAATGCAGGCAGATCAATAGCATTCATAGGGCAATGTGTCATTTGTTAATCGGGTATTGATGAGAATATCGACAGGAGGCTAATTAATCGTAGACCACGAGAAGCCTTCCATGTGTTTCCTTAATTATGTTCTTCATCTTAGTCTGTACTCACACCGGATGAAGTTCGTAAGCAAAGTTCACTGTCTGCTGCCCTCAGCGCTCACAACACCTCCCGTAGGAAAGAAAGGCTGCAGTCTTTCATTGATGTGAATTTCCTGAGGTGGTACATTTACAGCTTCATTAATTGCCACACTTTCTAAGTTTGTGTTTTTTTGTTTTGAGAGAGAGTTTAATCTGTCTGAGCTGATAGTGGGCATATTTAACTTTATTGTCCATCATTTATGATCCAATTTAATGAGAACTACACAACAATTTTCCTGTTTTTATGTTGGTGAAAATAGCTTTTGGTTTAATTAAGTGTGTTTGTGTATTACAGTATACCGAGATGTTACTGAGTACTGTTTAACTTGGGAGTCTCCTCATAGGAGGGCCATTTTAACATTCAAGCACAAGAAAGCTCAAAATTTCTGAAAATTTACTTTCCTTTGCATTATTTCTAATTTACTTCAAATTTCATTACTAAAATAGTGTCTCTATCATTGTTACATACAGTATTAGTTTTTAACAGTTAGTGCAAATATTTTAGCTTAAATAACATCAAAATCTTGCACTGAACAACACTGTATTGAACAAATGCAATCCCTGACCTGAATACATTTGTATGCTATTCTATTTCATTCCAGACACCTGACAGCGCTTCTGCTCAGATGAGCCACATTTGTCCAAGATGCCGTTTGAGGCGTCTTGGTAACGTTTATAGGTAGCATCGGATGCGTTTTGGTGGTTTAAATCGACGCTCGCAACATGCGCGAATGCTTTTACTGTAATTTAGGCAAGCGGGCTCATAATAGAAGTGATGTGGTCGCGACACGCACGCGGTGCGGCGTGCTCATTTTTCCAGGTGCACCTATGCTGCGGCAAGATGGAAACATCTTTATTAGAGTGCAGTTCATGGTTGCATAGCAATGACAAACGCCACAAGAGCGAAAAAATACTGCAATGTCCATCTTTCTTGAGGGGGGGGTTACTGAATATTAGATCTATTTCTTCAAAAGCACTTATTGTAAATGAAATTATCACAGACAATAAACTAGACTTGCTGTGTTTGACAGAAACCTGGCTAAAACCAGACGATTACATTACTTTAAATGAATCTAGTCCTCAAGGTTATGATTATCGACACAATCCTCGACAGAAAGGCAAAGGGGGAGGTGTTGCTGTAATTTATAGTAATATATTCAGAATCATTCAAAAGAATTTCAAATATAATTCCTTTGAAGTGATGGTGCTTTATGTAACATTATGTAAGTTGACATTTGTGCTGGCTACTGTATACAGGCCACCAGGGCACCATACTGACTTTATCAAAGAATTTGCTGATTTTCTATCAGAGTTAGTACTGGCTGCGGATAAAGTCCTTGTTGTTGGTGATTTTAATATCCATGTAGATAATAATAAAGACGCATTTGGATTGGCATTTGCAGACATTTTAAACTCTATTGGAGTTAGACAACACGTGTCAGGACCCACTCATTGTCGTAATCATACCTTAGATCTAATACTGTCGCATGGAATTGATATTGATGCTGTTGAAATCCTACCGCAGAGCGATGATATATCAGATCATTATTTAGTCTCGTGTATAATACAATTAGCCAAGGCTACAAAACCACCACCCAGCCATAAATATTGTAGAACCATCACGTCTACCACTAAAGATTGCTTTATAAATAATCTCCCCGAGCAGTTTCATAGCCTTAGTATACCTGACAACTTAGAAGAACTCGATGCTGCAACAGAAACTATTGGCTCTCTCTTTTCCAGCACATTAGATGCAGTCGCTCCTTTACGTCTAAAGAAGATTAAGGAAACTAATCCAACGCCGTGGTATGATGAGCACACTCGGGCTCTAAAACGAGCTGTTAGAAAAGCTGAACGTAGTTGGAAGAAAACAAAACTAGAAGTTTTTCGCCTTTCATGGAAAGAAAAAATGATTGAGTACAGAACGGCTATAAGAAATGCTAGATCTACTTATTTTTCAAATCTCTTAATAGAAAACAAACATAATCCTAGGTATTTATTTGACACAGTGGCTAAATTAACTAGAAACAGAGATTCAACTGCTGACGTTTCCATAGAGCACAGCAGTAATGACTTTATGAACTTCTTTACTTGCAAGATTGATAATATTAGAGAGAAAATTAAAAACATGCAACCGTCTACAGTTTCGCTTCAGACAGTGCACTGTAGTGTCCCTGAGGTAAAACTAGAATCATTCGCCGCTATAGGAGAGGAAGAATTATCTAAACTTATCAAATCAGCAAAATCAACGACATGTATGTTAGACCCAATGCCGACTAAACTACTGAAAGAAATGCTTCCAGAGGTCGTAGGTCCACTTCTTGATATAATTAATTCATCGTTAACACTAGGATACGTGCCAAAAACCTTTAAGCAGGCTATTATTAAACCTCTTATTAAAAAACCTCAACTAGATCCGAGAGATTTAGTAAATTACAGGCCAATCTCGAATCTACCTTTTCTGTCAAAGATACTAGAAAAGGCAGTTTCATCACAACTGTGTTCCTTTTTAGAAAGAAATGGAATCTGTGAGGATTTCCAGTCAGGATTTAGACCGTACCATAGTACTGAGACTGCTCTTGTTAGAGTTACAAACGATCTACTCTTATCATCCGATCGTGGCTGTATTTCTCTATTAGTGTTATTAGATCTCAGTGCTGCTTTTGACACTATCGATCACAACATTCTTTTAAAAAGACTTGAAAACTATATTGGCATTAGTGGAATTGCTTTGGCATGGTTCAAATCGTACTTATCTGACCGTTATCAGTCTGTAATAATTAATGAAGAGATGTCGTATCGATCACAGGTTCAGTATGGAGTACCACAAGGCTCAGTACTAGGACCGTTGCTTTTCACTCTGTACATGCTGCCCTTAGGAGAGATAATTAGGAAGCATGGTGTTAGTTTTCACTGCTACGCTGACGATACTCAGCTCTATATTTCCTCGCGCCCTGACGAAACCTACAAATTCACAAAACTAACAGAATGCATAGCTGACATTAAAAACTGGATGAAAAGAAATTTCTTATTATTAAATTCAGAAAAAACTGATATCCTAATCTTTGGACCAAAAACTTCCTCACGAAAAAACCTTGAATACTCTCTAACACTTGACGGGTGCTCCATTAAATCTTCGTCCTCAGTTAGGAACCTGGGTGTGCTCTTCGATACCAATCTTTCATTTGAAAGTCATGTTTCTAGTATCTGTAAAACCGCCTTCTTCCATCTAAAAAATATATCTAAATTACGACATATGCTCTCAATGACAAATGCGGAACAGTTGATTCATGCATTCATGACCTCAAGACTAGATTACTGTAACGCTCTACTGGGTGGTTGTTCTGCTCGGCTTTTAAACAGACTACAGTTGGTCCAAAATGCGGCAGCTAGAGTTCTTACTAGAACCAGAAAGTATGACCATATTAGCCCAGTTCTGTCAACATTGCATTGGCTCCCTATTAAACATCGTATAGATTTTAAAATCTTGCTACTTACTTATAAAGCACTAAATGGTTTAGCTCCCCAGTACCTAAGTGAGCTCTTAATGCATTATAGTCCTTCACGTTTATTGCGATCTCAGAATTCAGGCCAGTTGATAATACCCAGAATATCAAAATCAACTGAAGGCGGCAGATCCTTTTCCTATTTAGCACCTAAACTCTGGAACAATCTTCCTAGCATTGTTCGGGAAGCAGACACACTCTGTCAGTTTAAATCTAGACTAAAAACACATCTCTTTGCTCTTGCATACACATAACACATTATCAATACATTAACATTTTTCAAATCCGTTAAAGGATTGTTACGCTGCAATAATTAGGTCGGCCGGAACCGAGAACATTTCCTATAACACTAGATATACCTGTACATCAGAATAAGAATGGCATCTACGCTAATATCTGTCTCTCTGCTTATCCCGAGGTTTTCCGGGTGCTGGATCCAGGCCGTATCCAGATCAGATGGAGAACCTGTGTCTGGACCTGACTACAACGCAGCCCAGGAGACAATGGGCCTACAGATCCAGTTCTGGCTGCATAGATTTTTAAATCCCCGTATCCGCTTACAAATATATATATATATAATCTATTTTTAATCTCTATAATAAAAATGTATAATTCAGATTTTGATCTCCATATCCATTTACATATATTATATATATCTTCCAAGGGGTTTTTTCCCTCCTAGGACTTTTTCCCACGCTGGGTTTTCTCCTAGGGGGTTTTTTCCACCCCTGGGAGTCAGCCGACATTGGCTTAATGTAGCACCATCTTGTATATGTTACATATTACCACGCTTGTTTGTACAGCTTATTTTTAACCACTTCCCTTTTTTTCTGTGCGTCTAATATGTAAAGCTGCTTTGAAACAATTACCAATTGTAAAAGCGCTATATAAATAAATTTGACTGACTGACTGACTGACTGACTGACTCTTTAGAACCTGAACGTCTCAGGTTACGCAGGTAACCCAGTTCCCTGAAAAGGGAAAGAGATGTATAAGCTGCTGTCTGAAGCATGTGTTTGGTAATTGGCTGAGTTTGAGGATGTAGCGTAGTATATACCAAAACCAGAAATATGGCCATTGTAGCGTGTCGCCAGATTCTAATTTTCTGAACGTGCAGGCGTGGCAGCCTGACGCAGCGTCTTGTTCCCCTCTTAGGGAACCGGTTTACACGTAACTTGAGACGTTCCCTTTCGAGTGGAACTTAACACCGTGTCATGGCTTGACACTATGTGCACTTTATTGCCAATGTCTCCATGCCACTGGACAATGCCTGCCCCACAATGCTGTGTTTCTGCACAGACAATTGTGAGCATTTGCTAAGACCGGATTAACCCTGTCCAGACTTGACCTGATGAAAGTGTGCAGAGAGGACCAGCCTACCACAACACAAACAATGGTGCACCCCTAGCAAAAGAGTTCTGGAAGACCCGACACACCAAGTGGAGTGGGCCCAAACCCCTAGAGGTGAAGCCATACCACGCACCTCATAGGAGAGGAAGATCATTTCAGTGATTCAGTGCTAGATGCGCTGTTGGTGACCACATTCCCTCTATTGCGGCCACCAAAGCAAACCAGGAGCTGAGAGGCATTACGCCACTGGTGTGAGTGGTGGGCGTAGATCCTCAAAGCACAGATATACAGTACAGACTCTTGCTCTTGCATCTCATGAGGTGGAGGGAAGAAGGCCTGCAAAACAATTGGCTGACCAGCCATACTAGGTAGAACTTTTGGGATATAGTCTGGTCTAGGGTATAGTATAGCTTTGACATCACCTGGAGCAAAGTCCAGGCAGGAAGAGGCAACTGACAGGGCCTGCAAATCTCCTACTGTCTTTAGCAAGGTCAATGATATTAAGAAGGCCACCTTGAGGGGTCAGCATTTTCTCTGAATCTGACTCCAAGGGCTGAAATGGAGCTTTTTTATTTTTATTTTTTTAACACAACCAGGACCAATGCTAGGTCCCATGAAGGAGCTCACGACCTTAGATAGGCCTCAGCTGTCTGGCACCATGCAAGAACCAACACAATAGAGGATGTCTCCCAACAGAAACCCTTTCTAAAGGTATATGCTAAGATGGCAGCTAAGATGGCAGCCAAATAGACCTTTAGTGTAGACAGGGTCAACCCCGCTGACAAACGTTCTTGAAGGAACTCCAGCACTGAACCGAAAGGGCAATTGACTGGTTTCAGTTGATGCTGCTCGCACCATGACACAAAAACTCGCCATTTTAGGGCATATAGCTTTCTAGTGGAAAGGGGTCTAGAGAAGTTTTTCAGATCTCCAGCTTGTGACTGTTGATGGTCCCTTGCACTTGGACAGAAGATCTTTCTAACTGGGATCTCCCAGGGAATGCCATCCAGTAGAGATATCAGAACGGAGCCACTAGCAGGATTCGGTCCTGACAAACCCTTGCTGGAACAGAGGTTTCTGAGAAAAGCTGTTGAGACACAGCCTCGAGAGAGTCCATTTCCCCTTGGCCTTACCTGCCATATGTACTCCACGACTTGTGGATGGAGTCGCCATTCCCCGGGCCTCAGCCCCTGCCTAGACAGGATATCTGCCCCCAAGTTTGCATGCCCCGGAATGTTATTTGCTCTTAGTGACTTGAATTTCTCTTCTTCCCAGAACAGAATCTGCTGAAAAAGGGATGAGAACGCAGACCGCCCCTCATACAGGAGACTACAGATGTGTTGTCCATGAGGACCAGCACACGATAGCCTCTCAGGAGCACTGTATTTCAGTGCTAGAAACACTGCCTTTATTTCTTAAATGGGCCGCCACGCTGGCCTTCTGCTCCTCTCTTGTCACTGGGTTCTGGCTTGGAGCGGCTGGTGGAGGGTGCCGGCTCCTGGACACTACGTGGGATTAATTCTCTGAATGCCACTGACTGCTTTTTAGCTTCCTGGTATCTGTCGACAATGGTATTAAAGGAATTGTTCACCCAAAAATGAAAATTATGCCATAATCTACTCACCCTCAAGCCATCTTTCAGCATAACACAGAGTTAAAGGTGCCCTAAATTATGTTTTTAAAAGATGTAATATAAGTCTAAGGTGTCCCCTGAATGTGTCTGTGAAGTTTCAGCTCAAAATACCCCATAGATTTTTTTAAATTAATTTTTTTAACTGCCTATTTTGGGGCATCATTATAAACGCGCCGATTTTATGCTGCGGCCCCTTTAAATCCTGTGCTCTCCGCCCTTAAACAGTGCCTTAACAAAGTTTACACAGCTAATATAACCCTCAAAATGGATCTTTACAAAGTGTTCGTCATGCATGCGGCATGCATGCGTCGGATTATGTGAGTATTGTATACTGTTATATTGTTTACTTCTGATTTTGAATGAGTTTGATAGTGCTCCGTGGCTAACGGGTAATGCTACACTGTTGGAGAGATTTATAAAGAATGAAGTTGTGTTTATGAATTATACAGACTGCAAGTGTTTAAAAATGAAAATATCGACGGCTCTCTTGTCTCCGTGAATACAGTAATAACCGATGGTAACTTTAACCACATTTAACTGTACATTAGCAACATGCTAATGAAGCATTTAGAAAGACAGTTTACAAATATCATTAAAAATATCTTGTTATCATGGATCATGTCAGTTATTATTGCTCCATCTGCCATTTTTCGCTATTGTTCTTGCTTGCTTACCTAGTCTGATGATTTGGTTGTGCACATCCAGACGTTAATACTGGCTGCCCTTGTCTAATGCCTTTTATAATGTTGGAAACGTGGGCTGGCATATGCAAATATTGGGGGCGTACACCCCGACTGTTACGTAACAGTCTGTGTTATGTTGAGATTCGCCTGTTCTTCGGAGGTCTTTTAAACAAATGAGATTTATATAAGAAGGAGGAAACAATGGAGTTTGAGACTCACTGTATGTCATTTCCATGTACTGAACTCTTGTTATTTAACCCTCAGGGGTCTGAGGCTGATTTGGGGCCTGGAGAAGTTTTGACATGCCCTGACATTTGTGCTTTTTTCAGTTGTTCATAAACATATTAATGACAAAAGTGTCATTACATTGTATTCAGCACAAACTAGGCTACAATAATATGTAAGAAACATGTATTTACATGTTTGTATTTTTAAAGGAATAACGTTTATGCGTGGTTATTGAAAAAACAAAAAACTTAAGTCACTGAAATAAAGCCAAAAAATATATATTAAATCTGTGTTCACAAGACTTCTAGGTATTTGAGGTTGTAGGCTAGAGTTTTTGCTTCAAAATGATGTAAAAATTATCATTCCTACTCCTTCATATAAAACAATAGAGAGATTTAAATTTTCTAAAACATCTTTGGTCAAGAAACACAGTATGCGTGGAGGCGTGAATAATCATGAATAATGGGTGATTCTCACCTGAGAAGACAAAAGAATCAGATAAAGAGCTCTAATGACCTGCATAAATAATGAGCTCTTTCAGTCAGGTAGGCTGTGAAAAAACCCTGTTGATCATGTCTCAGCTCATCATAATGTAAATCAAACATACAGAAAAAACAGCAATACTGTGAAATATTATTACAATTTAAAATAATGGTATTCTATTATTAAAATATAATGCATTTCTATGATACAAAGTGTCTGAACAGTTATGTTACCTCTATGGCATTTCATATAGGCTTTTAGCTTAAAAGCATGCACAATTGGCGAAATATTGATGGATTCTCATGTTTATGTCAATTTTCTATACAGAGGAGTAATATTTATTCAATATTTATTGTTATCACTATGAATGCTGGATACTGTTTTAATTCATACTTGCAGCCGGAGGGCGCTCTGTGCACTTTTAGTCCACAAATGCCAATGCTAAAGAAGAATAGGCAATCCAGGAAATAACTGAACTAACAGAGGCCAGAGATCGCTAACTATGGCTATTCAAAACACTTTTCAAGACAATAAATACACGATTGAGACGATGAATGCATGCACTGCCTCAGAATTTGCCTCTGAATAGCGCTGGCTCCGTGGGCGTGGCCGCATTAGCGGGTAATGAGCTGAATCAAGGACTTCTGACATGGCTGTCTTTTCATACAGATTACATAAACACATAGTGTTTGTTTTCGATTTGACATGTACGATTTAAAACCTGACATTTCAACGTTTCTTTAGACATATGTGTCATTTTTTTGTCATTAGTATTCATAAATTACAGTTCATTTTCTGAGAACTATCAGATTGGAGTTCGTTCAGAGGGAGACGAGAGATCACGCATCATGTTAGTTTTATTTATTTTACAAAAAGCACAACATTTTGTTTTTACTCTGAGTGTACACAAATAAAAGAAGATATTCCACAGATTAAAATGGTGTATAGCTCTTAATTGTATGTGCAACATTGACAGAGTATTTTGAGTCTCTTTCACACTAGTTAGAAAAAAACCGCGGTGATCACGCCGGCGTGACCGCCGACCCGAGGGAGTTAACTATGCCAAGATAAATTAAATTTTTCATTCGAGGGCACCTTTAAATTAAAGGGGACCTATTATGCAAAATTCACTTTTACTTGGTGTTTGAACATAAATGTGTGTTGGCAGTGTGTACACAACCCACAATCTACCAAAAATCCACCCAGTTGCTCTTTTTTTAATAGCCATAAATCATAAGCAGTGTCTCAGAACAAGCCTTTTGCAGATTCTACCTTTTGTGATATCACAAAATGCCTAGGCCCTGCCCACAACTGCTGACGCAATCTGCGCTATAGGCATAGACCCCACCCTCAGTGAGCTGTAAACAGTCCGCCATGTTTATCTCCTCACCAAAGCATTTAACAGCAGCATTCAAATAAGAAATATATTCTTATTAAAGTTACTATAGTTAATTCAATCAAGAGCAGCGAGTGATTTTCTGTTTTTCTTTTGTCGTTTGACTCATTTTAACAGCATATGTAGCAGCAGGTACCGTATATTATGCTGTTTTCACATTAATAGACAGATCTAATATACATGTGATTTCTTTACTTGCTGTTTACATTCACAAACATAACCAACTGTGTTTATGTGAACCGTTTGTGAACTTTGTGTTTTTGACATAACCTTGTGTGTATTTGACAGTTTAAGTGCAATGACACTTAATACTAATAGTTTAATACTCACAGGTCACGCCGCCTGACATCCAGCTCTCTGTGCGTGTGCTTCAGGTGTGTACACTCAGAAAACTATAAATCAGAAGTTTAGACTGATATGGCTTTCAAAACTCATGCAGATAACAAACTTTCATGATGATTAAGAACTGCAATGTCACATGAGCGAGACTGCGATAGAGATGATAATCAAAACCAAACAGATGTTTTAGTTTTTTGACAGAGTATTATTCAGAGGCAAGAGCTGTGAAGACACCTGCCCTCTTCTGGAAAGTGGGATGGGGAGCAACAGCTCGTTTGCATTTAAAGATAATGCACGAGAACAGCATGTTTTCCTTCCACTCAAAAATGGCCATTTACAACATGGTATAATAAATGATCTGTGGGGTATTTTGAGCTGAATATTCACAGATACATTCTGGGGACACCCGAGACTTATATTACATCTTGTAAAATGGGCATAATATGAGAGTGAAACTATCAAAAACAATACACAAAGTGGTTTTAGTAAACAGAATATAAAATATATGCACAATATAAAGACTAAAAGAGCAGAGATAATGGTTTGAGCAAGTAGTGTATAAAACAACACGTATTTATTACCAGTATTGCATAGAAAATTATCTCAATTTACATATTTTACAATTCTTACTGACAATGCTTTTGAAGGCATGAACATTAAAGAAAAACTGGAGCAGCAGTCACATGGAGCTCAATACTTGAGAGAGCTGAGCAAAACTAAGAAGGCTGCTCCCTTGCTTAGTCAAGCAATTTAAATCAAAATAAGAGTCCAGGCAAGAAACCTACAATACTTAATTCTATAGACAGAACACTCCCTGCCTGACATCTGTGAAGATGTCATTTATAACTAAATGTTTAAAGGAGTTTTCTTATTTTCTAAGGAGGAGAATTACTCCAGATACAGACCTTAGGAAAGTTTTGCTGGACCCTTCTTTAGTCACTTTAAGTTCAACCTTGCGAACCCTTCCATCTTGACCAGGGAAAACACTTGTGACGAATGCCATAGGCCATTTATTTTGGGCTACTTGATTGTCCTTTAATAGTACTATGTCACCCTCCTGGATGTTTGGGTGTGGCTCCTGCCATTTGTGGCAAACTTGCAGTGTTTGGAGATATTCTTGTTTCCAGCAACACCAGAATTGGTTGGCTCTAGGCTTTGTATTTGCCGCCACTGGCATTTGATGTCCTTTTCAAAGAAGTTTCCTTGCTTGGGGTGGAGTGCCAGATTTTTGTGTTAGGAACATTGCAGGGGTAAGTATCAAAGGTGAGTCTGCATCCATAGAAACAGGTACTAGAGGTCTATTGTTAATAATTGCTGTCACTTCTGCCATAAGTGTACAAAGCACTTCATCAGAGAGGTTGGAGTGTCCTTCCCGCATCAGCTTTCAGTCAAGAATTCTATGAGCCAGACCAATCAAATTGAAAACCCATGTGCATCCCTCATTATTGATGTACCTTTGCACCTTTGTTTCTTTCATTACTTTGTGGAATTCAAGCTCATTGCAAGCACCAATGAAGTTAGTTCCACAGTCTAAGTGCAGTTGTTTTGCAGGGCCACGGATTGCGAAAAACCTGCGAAGTGCATTGATGCAACTTGAAGAGTCCATAGACATAATGACTTCAATGTGGACTGCACGGGTGCTCATGCAGGTGAAAAGCACCGCCCAGCATTTACTGTGAGCTTGACCTCCTCTTGTGTGGTGAGCTACCACTGTCCAAGGGTCGAAGACATCTAAACCAGTGTAAGTAATGGGACTTATCCGTTCTGGTGGCAAGTCTGAAATTTTTTGCATTTCTAGTTTACCACCAAGTTTTCGACAGGTTACACTTGCTTGAAGAAAACTGCTTATGCATTTTTTGCATCCAATAAGCCATAATCCAGCAACACGAATGGCCTCCTCTGTGAATATATGGTTTGGTGCTCCAGACGTTCAATCTGCCAGTTTTAATCTGCCTTCGACTCTGAGTAGTCCGTCCTCATCTAAGAAAGGATTCAGTTTTGAGAGTGGAACTTTTCCGCTTATGTTTCCTCCCTTAGAGAGTGTTTCAGTTTCTTTGTTGAATGATTCTCTTTGCACAGAGTGGATTATCACGTTCTTGGCTTTTAACAACTCACTTACAGTGTGTGGCTGTGAACACAGGTGCCAAACGCTGCATGTGTTGGATTTGTTGGTGGATCTAAAAGAGCAAGAGCTACATGGATGAATGATGCAGTGGCTCTTTGGATGGATTTCCAAGAGGAAAATCTCTGAAACCTGTCAGAGGTGAGTTGTTTATCCTTTGTTCCTGTAGTACAAATTGTGTCACAGTTGGCCTGATTTCTGTATCTGTATCTGGATTCATAAGCACAAAGTCTGTCATAATGAAGTCATCTTCATGTGACTTACGCAGGAATGCTGGACCTGTAAGTCAGTTAGATTTCACGAGTTGAGATGCATGGATGGACCTAGAAGCAATGTCAGCTGGATTGTGCTCTGTGGGTATATATCGCCACTGCTTTGGTCCTGAAAATTGTCTGATTCTCTGTACCCTGTTGTGGACATAGACGTAGAAACGTTTAGTTTCGTTGTAGATATAGCCAAGTACAGTTTTGCAAATAGCATCCGGTTTGAAGGCAGTCTCTTGAACAATGAGTTATGCTACCTCCACTGCTAAGTCTGCTGCACGAAGATCTAATCTGGGAATGGTAGGCTATTTTTCAGTGTCAGTTTTGCTTTTCCTAAGATGAAGCCAATGCTGATCGATGCATCTCCGTCTAATGCCCTGAGATATGCTACAGCTCCAATGGATTTCGTTGAGGCATCCGAGAAAACACAGATTTCTTTGAGATTTGCTTTTGAAAGAGAGCTGGGTGTGTAAGGACGAGGAATGTGAAGGTGTTGCAAGTCTTTTAATGAATCTCTCCATGATTCCCACTCACCGCGTTTCTCTTGTGACAGTGGTGCGTCCCACTCTGTTCCTTCAATGGATAGCTCTCGGAGTAGAAACCTTCCCTGTATAGTGACAGGAGCCACCAGATCGAGAAGATCAAAGAGACCATAAGGACACCATGGCGTGTGAATGGTTTGTTATAAGCTATGTTTCCATCCAAAGTTGCTGTTTAACTTATGCACACATTTTGAATATGAATAACATTTGCAAATAAAGCAGTTTCCATCCAGCGAGTCAAAGAGAACAAAAACGTCACTTCCTGATACACTGGCGCTAAATATCACTAAGAAAAATGAAAGTTTCTGCGGTAGAAGCCACTGTATATAATAATTTTCATATATAATAAATTATATAAAGATCGGTCCGCTGGTTGGTCCAGTTATGCTGTTACATTGCAAGTTACATGTCTTTTTTGGTAAAAGTGTTTCCATCGTATTTTATGCACATTTTTTCGTGTCGCATATATTTATCCTACTCATTTTTTAGAATTTATGCGCATCTTGGCGTTTCCATCCAGCATTTTTTTATTATTATTTATTCATTTTTATTTTATGCGATATCCCAAAATGTTCATAAAAAATAGGAGGCTGGAAATATAGCTATTGACTGATAGGCTACTTTGAATGTAAATGTGTCAGTTGCGGTTTCCCAATTCAGACCAAGGCTGTGTTGTGTATGTATGGATGTTTCACTGAGATCAAGGTCCTCGATGTCTTTTGCGTGATCTTTAGTTGGGAATGATTTGAGTATGTGTACACTGTTGGATACAATCTTGTGCAGCCGCAGGTTTGATTCAGAGAGGGATCCTTGCGTTCTCTTTAGTAGGTCTATTGCTTCCTCTACAGTTGGCAAGGAAATTAGTGCGTCATCCACATTGGACTCATGTTCCACCAAGTGTTTGGTGTCTGGACCGTATTGCTGTGCATCCTTCACTGCTGCTCGTCTTAGGCAGTAAATTGCTACTGCCGGGGAAGGGCTGTTGCCAAACACGTGGGCTTCCATCCTGTATTCAACAATGTCCTTGTTAAGGTCGTTATCACGGTGCTATAGGAAGCGTAGGTAATCTTTATGATCTTCTCTCACAACAAAATGGTGAAACATTTGTTGTATGTCTCCCATCACTGCTACACAATCTTTCCTGAAGCGCATCAGGACACTGATGAAGCTATTATTAACCCTCTGGAGTCTGAGGCTGATTTGGGGCCTGGAGAAGTTTTGACATGCCCTGACATTTGTGCTTTTTTCAGTTGTTCATAAACATATTAATGACACAAGTGTCATTACACTGTATTCAGCACAAACTAGGCTACCATAATATGTGAGGAACATGTGTGTACATGTTTGTGTTTTTGAAGGAATAACGTTTATGCGTGGTTACTGAAAAAACAAAAAACTTAAGTCACTGATATAAGGCCAATAAAAGTATATTAAATCTGTGTTCACAAGACTTTTGGGTATTGAAGGTTGTAGACTAGAGTTTTTGCTTCAAAATTATGTAAAAATTATGCTGACTACTCTTTCATTTATAACAATATACTGATTTAGTTTTTGTAAGACACTTTTTGCCAAGAAACACGGTATGCGAGGAGGCGTGAATCTCCATGAATAATGGCTCATTCTCACCTGTGAAGACAAAAGAATTGAATAGTAATGACCTGAAAAGACTTGCATATTAATGAGGCATTTCAGTCAGGTAGGCTGTGAAAAAAAACTTCTGTGATGTCTCAAGCTCATCATGATATATGAAACATACAGAAAAATTTTATTACAATATAAAATAATGGTTTTATATTATACTTTAAAATATAATGTATTTCTGTGATGCAAAGAGTCTGAATATAGGCTTTTAGTTTAAAAGCATGCACATTTGGAGAAATATAGGATTCTCATATGTTTATGTCAATTTTCTATACAGAGGAGTTATTTTTTATTTAATATTCATTGTTATCTCTATGAGCGCTGGTGTTTGCAATTCATACTGCAGCCGGAGGGCGCTCTGTGCATTTTAGTCCACAAATTCACCTAAGAAGAAGACGATATTCCATGAATGGTGTTTACCAATTCATACTACAGCCGGAGGGCGCTAAAGAAACAAAAACTCACTTAAAACTTATCAATAGAAGAAAACAAACAGGAATTTACTGAATGTCTTCCAGAGATCGCTAACCATGGCTTTTTCATCCAGATAAACAATTTTCAAGGCAATAAATACACGATTGAGATGATGAATGCATGTGTTGTCTCTGAATTTGCCTGTGAATAGCGCTGGCTCCGTGGGTATGGCCGCATTAGTGGGTAATGAGCTGAATCACGGACTTCTGACATGGCTCTCTTTTCATACAGATTACATAAACACAGAATGTTTGTTTTCGATTTGACTTGCACGATTTAAAACCTGACATTTCAACGTTTTGTTAGACATAAGTATGAATTTTTTGTGATTAGTATTCACTAAGTTACACTTCATTTTCTGAGAACTATCAGATTGGACTTCGTTCAGAGGGAGATGAGAGATCACGCATCATGTTAGTTTTCTTTATTTTACAAAAAGCACAACATTTTGTTTTTACTCTGAGTGTATACAAATAAAAGGAGATATTCTATAGTTTCAATTGATGTATTACTTATGTCTCTATGACAAAAAATGACAGAGTATTTTAAGTCTGTTTTGCTGCAATGTGAAAAAAAACCTGCAAAACGCGCCGGCGCGTTTTTAGACCTCAGGGAGTTAAGGTCTGGTCCAGTGAGGAGCACATTTTTGAGAGAGATACCTTCATGCTATGCACTGGAGTCAAATACTACCATTATCTCATCAGGTGGTAAGTACCTGCACTAATTTCCCTTTGGTAGTGGAGCTGCAAGTTCAGCATGGTCACTGACGAATAGTTTTTGCATGAAGGTTACAAACTGTTCTTTCATATCTGATTTCCGTTCTAGGGTACGTCGCAAGGAAGAGAGGCGGCTTAAAGCTTGATCTCTGTTGTTTGGAAGAACTGGCCGTGGAGACTTAAAGGGAAGAAGTGCCACCCAACTGTTGGAATCATCCTGAAAAACTTCTCTCTCCGTAGTCTTTAAGGCAGGAACACACCAAGCCGATGGTCGGCCGTCAGGAAGTTTTTGTTTGTCGGCCAACTAAATTTTCTCAGTATGTTCCACACCATCGGCCTCGTCTGCTTTTTTTCGGCCAATTCGACATGTTGAATCAGCATCAATCCATCGGGCTATCTAATAATTCTGATTGGCTGTTCAGCTACTGCCACCTGCTGGTACGGAAAGGCATTTCATCTTACGCAGGCGCAGAATGGATGTGCTACTTGGCCTGTCGTCTGTCGAGCGTCGGTTTGGTGTGTCAGGCCAACTTTGGACCCAGACGCTGCCGACTTGAGCCAACCCCACAGTCTGCTTTCGTCGCCACTAGTTTGTTGGCGTTGGCTTGGTGAGTTCCTGCCTTCAGAAAGACTTCATCCTTAATAGAGAGTGCAGGCTTACTGTCATTCTCTGTTTTTTTTTTTTTTTAAATAGAGTCTGGCCAAGATTGTCTTTGCTCATGTTCCAGTTGGTTTCAAAGTCCTGAGTTGTATGTAGAGTTGTTAAGTGGCTGGTGATCTTTTCTTTAATGTGAATGTGACTTGTACAAGGAATAAACAGTGAGGGTCTTCCATTTTAGCATACATCTTTACTGCATTCTCAGGATTCCCCTCAGGAAAGACTTTGACAAAACATATTTTGGAGCAAGATTTTGTGGAAATGCCATGACAAACATCAATGCAAAGGGAGCTCACCTCTTGTGTTGTTGGAATTTCTCCTGCATCCTCCCCGCCATGCTGTAATGGAGGGCTTTGGGTTTTGGGTGCCCATGATGGTGGACCAGGATGCAAAGCTGAGTTATGACTTTCACTGTTGCACTCATCACACTTTAGAATGGCTTTGCATTGATGAGCAAAATGTGATGATGATGAGCAGCACCTGAAGCAGATCCCTTGCTCTTTCAGGTAAGCTTTCCGCTCTTCGATTGTCTTCAATCTGAAGCCTCGACATTTCCTTAAAGGGTGGGGTTTATTGTGGATGGGACAGGTAAGGTATATGGCAGTTTTTCAACAATGGGCCTAAAGCCGCAAACAGTGTCTAATTAGGCTAAGCCTGGTAGATATCTTCTTTGGCTGAGAGCAGCTCCATTAAAAGATATTTCCTGTCATACAGTTCCTCAAACTCTGCTGCTGCTTCTAATATATCTGCTTCTGTGCAAGCACTTGTAGCGTCACACATCTCATGAACCCATTTCCTGACATGGTGTAATCTAACTCCTATCTTTGTCAGGAACACACACAAAGCAGCAAACACACGCTCACACATACAGCTTCTGAAGACAAAGAAGCTGGTGACAACGCTGGCTAGCGTCTATTTATAGTTTCAGTGATGTACTGTGCTACATTATCATACTCAGACAATCACCGATAGGCTGTTTCATAATGGACATTTTCTTCAAAATATGTGCATGTGTGGTTCATGTATTCCCTATGTTGTGTGTATTCCCTTATGAGGAAAAGTGCTTATATGTCATATTAAATAATGTTTTTTGAAAATGTTAAAATGATGGGTAGGGTTGGGGGTAGGAATAAGGGATAAAATATACAGTTTGTACAGTATAAAATCGTTGCCGTAAAATGTCTATGGAATGTCCCTATAAAATATGAAAAAGCGTGTGTGTGTGTGTTTATATTTAAATTGGCTTTCAGAAAGCTGTGTACACTGAGGAATATTCACAATAGACTAAAAGGTTCAACAACTAGCCCCATTCTCCCCTATGTGTATTTTCTTATGATACTATATGAGTTGATTTAATTGATTTTGTCGGTTCTTAATTGACTGATGTAACAAATGAAAAACTGAGACAGACGCTAACCGCTAATGCATGTGCCATAATTAGCCAAACCCAAATGCTGACTGTGACACCAATAGGTTTGAGACTGTATCCACTAAACAATTAAAACAGAGCTGCGTGAGGTCCGCTTGCATCTTTCTCATTATTAAATTTCAGATCGCACCAATGAAAGTGCAGTCTTCGGTCTGTCTGTGTGTCTCTCGCAGTATTAGGCCATAGGAGCGTTCCGTGTCCCACCCTGCTCTCGGGCTAAATAAGCGTGCACGCACACAGGCCGTTTGAAGTGGAAGTGTAGGGATCGATAGGCCGATGCATTAGCTCCCCATGCTGCCAGCACTGGGCTCCTGAAGGTCAGAGCCGCCAAGGGCAACACCAGGGGGCTGCACTGATGTTTTTCCCCAAACTGCAGCACGGCAACAAACAAAAGCCCCTCAACTTTCGCCTGGTGGTTTGATTATTGTTTATAGATACAGTGAGGAAGAAAAGCATGGCCTGGAGGCAGCATAATTATTTACAGCTGAAAACTCATATCATTATCAGCATGCCTCTAATTGCCAGAAGTAATATCAATGTTAGTTGATTAAATGAGAGCTTTTTGAGCTCTCTTCTTCTGTAAGATGCACAGAAATTGCTTTTTTTAACTTTGGCATATGGAGTGGCATTTCATCAGACTGCAGCTGTTCAATTAGCCATTTTTTTTTCTCTGTTTCATCTATAAACTGTGTTTAATTGATTTTTTTTTTTTTTTTTTTTTTTTTTTTTTACTTCAGTGCCTTTGGCCCGTGCATTCAAGGTCACTCAAACAAAACAGTTCGGCAAAATAAAACCTTCTCTCTCTGCGATAATGCTCCATTAAACATTGGTGCAAATGAATGCAAAGATAATCAAACCTTGTTTCAGAGTCTGGCAGGACAAGCCTGGTGTGGGTGTGGGTGCACGTGCAGCGGCACTGTAGGAGGTATAGCCTGATGCTGAATTTCAGTGATTGATTAAGCAAATGTTTGTTTGGCCTGCACCAGCCCCTTCCACCATCAAAATGTCACAATATTTTATCATATTTTTAAGCTTGTAATAAAGATGAAGCTATAAATAACATAGCTCATATCAGGGAAAAATACATAAACCTGAAGGCTAATTTATTATTCATGTTTAGATTACTCAAATGTGAAAGCTGCAACATTACACCATGTTGAAATATATCAAATCTCATATCTGTATGCATTTCAACTATATCAGTTCAAGCTCTGATGTAAGCAAGGGCATCATGGGGAATAAATATATTGGTCCTGACACAAAACAATGGGTTAGCAGTAGTTAATTTTGTCAGCTATTTTTTTATTTATTTATTTTTTTTTTAGTCTTAGTCTTGCATTTCGTCAGAAGTTGCTCTTTCACCAAAAAAGCACAAATCAACAGAATATTGATCCGTGGTTTATTTTACATCATCTATATACAGATTTATTAAAGGCTATCAATTATAAGCAAAATAAACACAAAAGACTTTAGATATAGCCTACACTCGTCCTGTCTACATTAAGAAAACTGGTAAAACAAAAACCTGCTTTCAAATATTATAACAGAGAAATTCCTAAAAGTAATTCCAATAATTCTAAGTTGCATTAATGTTTCTCTGTTAAACAACGGCAAAAAAGGCCGTACATATTGCCACACAGAGGTTGCGTAAGTACAATCAGCAACCACATTTGCAAACAAGTTAGATCTAAGACAGAACACAGACTGACTGAATGACACTTTAATTTAAGCAGAATACCTCATGGAGATCGCTGAACTCCAGCTTTACAGAAGTGTATGTCAATTATATATATATATAATATTATGCCAGTTAATTTTGCACTGAAATACTAAAACTGACAACAACAACAAAAAACCTACATAAACTAAAAAAGTACACTAAAACAGTTAAAGCAGAAATAAAGCAGAGGTACACAAAAGCTGATCAAAAAAGCAGGAAGTGAAATTATGATGACTTCTAATGTACTTTTATCTGGCCAAAAATCTAAACTAGCAACATTAGTATTCTCTGTGGTTAGGGCAGATCTATAATGCATTGTGACCTGCTATGAATCTAATAGGTGTGACCAGAATCGAGAGAAAAGTACTTTTAATTTTATTCAACTCTGAAAAGTATAAAATTAGTTAAGTTAAAGTACCTTAGCAAATAATTGTATGTGCTTCTTAAAAGTATAGCTTAGTAACAGGGGTTAAACTGGAATACTGTAAGTCAGGTCTCATGTGCTTTACATGAGAAGTAATATTTGTGAGATGTACAGAATTGCTGCCTATATAGAGTGCTCCAGAACAGTCATTTCTGAAGCTCCATTTCAGTACGCTGCTTATATAGACAGTATAGAGTGAGGCAGTGACATGGCTTTAGAACAGTTACTGATATCTACCGCTGTGATGTGTGTGTAATATTTACAGAGTGAATTGCTCAGAGGCTGTGTCTGCCGTGATATATTTAATATGCATGCTAAAGAGAGGAATAAGACTATTAGAGAATTTTCTGCTTTCTTTGAATGTGGCGTGCCTGCTCACTGTGATAAAGAAAAGAGGAAAGATCGTGTGAACGAGCCTGGCATGGAAAAGCATCTCTAGTTTAGTTGTCGTATTGTGCATGGGACTGACATGATCATCAAAAGGGCACCACAAATAATTGAAGAAACTGGCCTGAGGTCATCATTAGGACTTGATCTTCAGAACATCAGGACCACAGGGAGATTTTAGAGAACATCTTAAAGTGCTGTTGGCATTGATTGTATATTCACTGACGGTCCATGAATCTCTCTTTGATAACCACAGTCAAAAAAACACACAGATACCTGTGACGGAGGAAATTTTCTGGTGAAAAATAACACTATTTTCTTCTTTTTCTCTGTTGCATTAATTGGGTGAAGTGTTCAGTGGTGTCATGGCACAGTGCCTGTCGGGTCAAGAGCTCTTGACTGGAGTGTGTGTAAGTGCCATTTTATTTTTTGTTCCATACCAGAGAGTTATTTCACCCCCCTCCTTTTGCAGGTCTCTATCACATTGTACTTTTAGGTTTGCATCATATATGCAAAGTGTACTAGCAGCAATGTCAGTACTGGCAACAGCCCTTTAGCAATGTACAGCAGCTATATAAAAAATCTGGTTATTGTGTTATTAAAGGGTTGGTTCACCCAAAAATGAAAATTCTGTCATTTTCTACTCACCCTCATGCCGTTCCACACCCGTAAGACCTTCGTTAATCTTCGGAACACAAATTAAGATATTTTAGTTGAAATCCGATGGCTCCGTGAGGCCTTCATAGGGAGCAATGACATTTCCTCTCTCAAGATCCATAAAGGTACTAAAAACATATATAAATCAGTTCATGTGAGTACAGTGGTTCAATATTAATATTATAAAGTGACAAGAATATGTTTGGAGTGCCAAAAAAACTAAATAACGACTTATTTAGTGATGGGAGATTTCAAAACAATGCTTCAGGAAGCATCGGAGCACAATGAATCAGTGTATCGAATCTGCTGTTCGGAGCACCAAAGTCACGTGATTTCAGCCATTGGCAGTTTGACACGCGATCTGAATCATGATTCGATACACTGATTCATTGTGCGAAACCACATTTTCAAAACTCTTCACACAGTCAGCGAAACAGAAGTCAATGCAGACCAAACTGTGAACCATTTTTCATTGCTTTCAGACAAAATGCATTCAGTGACCACAGTTTTCAAAATTCAGGAACTCTTTTCCCATTCGTACTCCACAACATGCAAAATACTATGTATTTTCAGCACATTTTTCTAATGCTAACACACTTCATTCAAAATGATTAAAAACACATTCAAAACAGAATGATGGCAAATTCCAAGCATTCATGCAGTAATTAATTTAAAATATTCTCAATTTTATAGCCAAAAATGAAAAAAATAATCATTACAAGCTAATTGCAATTTTAGCTGAAATTCCACCCAGATGTTCTGCCCCACTACATCACTGTACATTGTACATGTTTACATCACTGTATAATGAACAACTACACATGTTGTTACAGTAATGCCTATAATGTATTTTATTTATTCTTTTTTTATTATCATTGCAGCCCTGGAGTTTTTTCCCTCTTTTTTCACCTTTTGGTTATAATTTTCAAGTACTATATTCATATAAAAAAATGAAATTTTCATTAATTTCTGATTTATTCGTGTTACAAATGCTTTCAATAAAGTGAGTGAAATTGTGTTACAGTATTCTATATGAAGAACTAATTTATGTGGAAAATCATTGAAACTTTAAAAAAGAAAAGTTCATCAATTATGTAATGCTTCCTGTTGTTAGTGTTTTTTAGGTCAGTGTGTTGTGAATGAAATGTGTGTTTTCTGAATGAGAATTGTTGCCAGTGTTATGTTGGTCTGAGTGAGTTTTGTAGGTGAGATTAACTCTTTGGCCAACATTCATGCTGGTAATGCACAATTGATTATTGAAAAATTTTTGTTAGCAACTGAAAAAAACTGTAATATTGAACCACTGTACTCACATGAACTGATTTAGATGTGTTTTTAGTACCTTCATGGATCTTGAAAGAGGAAATGTCATTGCTGGCTATGGAGGCCTCACTGAGCCATCGGATTTCAACTGAAATATCTTAATTTGTGTTCCGAAGATTAACGAAGGTCTTACGGGTGTGGAACGGCATGAGGATAAGTAATAAATGACAGAATTTTCATTTTTGTGTGAACTAACCCTTTAAAGGGTTATGAAACCCCAGAACACATTTTTTGAGCTGTGAACAGATATGTATAGGCTGCACATCATTGAAAACACTAAAAGTACTCATTAATTTTATTTATAATTTGAAAATATATACTTTTGTATTTTTCAGAGTGATTTCTGTCTTCCGGTTTGAAATGCAAAGTCAGACCAACGTCACAAAATCTGACGTCATCGTGTACCACCGGCAGGATTCGGAGTTCTGGTTGGCTCCAAGTATGGGCTAGTCGAACATGTTGACGTCAACAGTTTCTGTGTTTATTCATGAGATAAAGCACATTCAATCCAATCACTGCGCTGTAGTATGCATAAGATTATAATTGCGGCATTATGCATGAGGAAGTATCGCTTCTCTTGCCTCGGCCTCTTGTCATTCAGAGACATATCGTTGGTGCTCGTGCACCTCAGTACTACAACACAAAAATGCGTTTTCCTGCGACCAGAGCAGAAGTTTGGGTGCATGTGGATTGTTTTGCTGTGATCTACCAGCACAAATGGAAAATATGTTCGCATGAGATCGCATTACAGCAGATAATTCAAATGTCACAAAAGTGCGGCTCATTCACCTCTGTGTTCGGTCACGCGAGCCATGTGTATGTTTCCCCCAGCATAGCAGCACACGAGTGTTGTTTGTATTTTGCACGCGATGCGGTCAGAACTAAAGTTAGAATACGAACACATCAAAAATACATGATGACACGATTGTTCTGATGAACAAAAGACTTAGAGAATGGACCAAATTAAACTATGTCTTTATTCTTTCTCTTTTAAACTGTGTCTTTTATCATGAGACTGTAGTGCTCGTAAACGTAATGAAAGTATTATTAGCCCTATTAAATATTCTTTCACATTTCTCCCTAGTGCTTGGGAGTTTGTTTTCATTTTCTCTGTGCTCATATATTATTATTCATTATTCTTTATAATGAGTGTGTTCTATGTCTGTGCTTCATTGGTTGTTCTCTCCCTCTCTTCCCCCCTCTACACTCCTACTTTTCCAGAGCTTTACACACCCATTTTTACTTTTTCCAGCTCAGAGGTGTGAACGACCAGGTTAAAACGGGGGTTTCATGACCCTTTAAATGAGTTACCACCAAAAACAGATCGGCACTTACGTTTCACTGCTATGATTCTTATAATGCATTTCTGAGCTATGAAAAATACATTGTAACATTGTGAAATTGTGACTGGGAGAGCATGCAGTAGTGCAAACTAAAAAAAAAAAGGTTTGTGAAGACAAACTCTTAATGTTATTAAGAGTTAATGCTTGACAAAAACAGTATACCTATTTGAGAGTTTAAAGGAATAGTTCACCCAAAAAGCAAAATTATATTATCATCACTCACCCACATTCTTCCAAACCTGTATGGCTTTCTTTTTTCTGTGTTTAAAAAAAAGAAAAAGAAAAAATATTTTGGGGGAAATACGTTGGAGAGAAAAAAAATGGATTTATTAGTTTTCCTATTATATAAATTATATTTGTTTTAGTTCAAACCTTACATTATGATGTAATATTGATAAAAAATATTTGTTTTCCCAAAGACAAAAACATCCATACAAATCTTTAAACACAATCCAAAATGCCATTTAATGTAGGTCAATATAACAAAACTAAATCTAAATTAGCTGTAATATTAGGGGCTGTTTACACGACACCATTTTCAACTAAAAACATAAAACATCTTTTTATGCATTTTATGGCCGTTCATTTACACAAAAACTGCGTTTTGGTGCTCTGAAAACTCAAACGTTTGAAAACGGGTTTCAAAGTGCAAGTCTTTGAAAACGATACCATTGTCATTTCTGTGTAAAATGCAAAAACGTGCATCTGTGAAAACCGTGACCGCATGCACCTACGTGTTTAGTCTATCCACCTTATTTTTCAAAGCGAAGGTAAGGTGTTTTCTGTGAATATGTAAGACTTCCGATTTATTAGCTGCTTTAGGGAAATAATGAGAAGAATATCAAAGTGCAGTAAACAGTAAAAATAAAGTGGATAGGCATGCGCGTTTGGCGCAAATGCTCTGTAAAAGAATGCGTATGCGCAGGCACGCAGTCTTTCTTTACAATGTGACATTGCCAACTATTTGTCTGGCATGTATAATACAGCGTTTTTAGTCATTTTCGTGGATCCATGTGAACAGGGATAGTTTTGATAACGTTGTCATCTATACAAAGAAAAAAACTTTTCCATTTTTAGTACATCATTGTCATGTAAACGTAGCCTTAAATTGAAATTTTTAGTTTCACAAGGTGAAACTAAAAACATATTGTTAGTCTTTTTTAGGGATGCACCGACACCAAGCTCATGTACTTCTACTCGTACTCGTAAAAATACCCCCGATACCAAAGACCAATACTTCATGTGATGTAACTGACAGAATTTTCCGTGCACAGAGACACCGGCGGAAACAATGTCAGCCTCAGGGATGTGAAAATACTTCAAAATTAATGATGACAACCCACACATTGCGAACTACATGCTTTCAATCACAATTCGTTATCGATTAGTGAAGGCGGGATAGGCAGAATCGTGCTGAATGACACAGACCAGAAGCGCTCTCTCTCTCGCACATGCTCTCTCTCTTTCTTGCGCGCGATCCCAGTTCTGTCAGACAATGAATGGTCAAATGCACACATAGTTGTCAAAATGTCCATCGTGTGCAGTATCTCACGTAAATACAGTCAGTTATGGCTTAAGTTGACATAAACATTTGGGTGAAAACAGGATATGTGTTAGTATCCATGGATTCGGTCTTAAAGGGACTGTAGCCTATATTTGTCATTAAAGGTGCCCTAGAACCCTTTTTCACAAGATGCACTATAAGTCTAAGGTGTCCTCTTAATGTGTCTGTGAAGTTTCAGCTCAAAATACCCCATAGATTTTTTTATTCAATTTTTTATCTGCTTATTTTGCGGCATAATTAAAAATGCGCCAGTTCAGCGTGTGGCCCCTTTAAATGCTCGTAATCTCCGCCCCCAAGCTCATGACTCTGTAATACATTGCATAAACAAAGTTCACACAGCTAATATAACCCTCAAAATGGATCTTTACAAAGTGTCCATCATGCAGCATATCAGATCATGTATGTATAGTATTTATTTGGATGTTTACATTTGACTCTGAATGAGTTTGATAGTATGCTGCGGCTAACGGGGCTAAAGCTAACGTTACACACTGTTGGAGAGATTTATAAAGAATGAAGTTGTGTTTATGAATTATACAGACTGCAAGTGTTTAATAATGAAAATAACGACATGGTTCTTGTTTACTTGAATAAAGTAAGAAACAATGGTAACTTTAACCACATTTAACATTACATTAGCAACATGCTAATGAAACATTTAGAAAGACAATTTACAAATATCACTATAAATATCATGATATCATGGATCATGTCAGTTATTATTGCTCCATCTGCCATGTTTCGCTATTGTCCTTGCTTGCTTAGCTGCTTAAAGTCTGATGAGTTGGCTGTGCACAGCTCCAGACGTTAATATTGGCTTGTCTAATGCCTTGAACATGAGCTGTTATATGTAAAAGTTGGGGGCGTACATATTAATGATCCCGACTGTTGCGTCACAGTCTGTGTTTTGTTGAGATTCGCCTGTTCTTCAGAGGTCTTTTGCACAAATCAGATTTACATAAGAAAGAGGAAACAATGGTGTTTGAGACTCACTGTATGTAATTTACATGTGCAGAACTCTAATTATTTAACTATGCCGAGGTAAATTCAATTTTCAATTCTAGGGCACATTTAATGTTAATACAACAACAAATAAATGTATACATTGTAAATAAACCTACTGTATCTGAAAAACAAGTTTATTTAATTTGTATCTCTATAGTTGTTGTTGTATTGTTTGTAATTTGTTTGTAAATTTCTTTTGGAAAACTGCAACATCACCAAAAAAAGAGAGAGAGAGAGAAAGAGAGAGAGAAATTAATAAATGCATAGGCATCGGCATCGGTATCGGCGAGTACTAGAAAAAAGTATCGATACTCGTACTCGGCCCTTAAAAAATGGTATCGGTTCATCCTAGTCTTTTTATTTAGTTCCCTTTCAAGGGAACTTGCTCTGCATCAGAATTTGCAATACTATAGGAATGCCTCTATGTGATTGCATCTTAACAACCCTCTACGCACACCCTGGCAATAGAATTGCCTTTGGCTTGTAAATTTTTTAGTTTACTTGCCAGACTGATATACTAATTTGATTCCACCAAATCAGCTTATCTTTGTAAAATGGCACAGCTTTTTAAATAACTGAATGTACACTCTTAACATCAGTCAGTCAAGCTTTATATTATGACATTATGATAATCAAGCACTATTTAATGATAAAACTTTATCAATTAGAACTAAAACTTGGTAACCATGTATGAATACATATTTGTCTGTGCTCACTGTGGCTAGGTACTTCTGAGAATGCCGCTTCAAGAAGGGTACCCAGGCACAAGATCCTCGCTATTCAGGTCCTGCTGCCAAATTAAATACAGATTTTTTTTTGGCTGAGAGGCAGGAGGTTCATCAGAAAAACAAGCTCGAAGAACACTTCTTGCCCTGTAAAGCGCAAACTCCACGTTGGGGCCTTCTGATTTTTCCTGATCTCCACAACGAGGTGTCCAGATCTTGGAGGAAACTGTATTCTGCCTGTGTCTTTAGCCCCCACGTTTCAAATTACTTATCGATTTTGGGGTTGAAGGAGCACGGGTATGGGAAAATGCCTAAGGTGGAAGAGACGCTTGCAAGCTATCTCTCTCTTGGGTCGGCATCATCTCTGAAGACTTTACCCGCCAGGCCATGTAGAACAACTTCAGCCTTGCTGGGTAAAGCATATATGTCAGCAGGTCAGGCTGGTGCATGTCTGCATACAATGTCCATCTTGCAAGCATACCAGGCTGACCTGCTTGAAGAACTAGATGAAGATGAGGGGGTGGGCCTGGACGCTGTTAAAGAACGGCTCTGGACCACAGATTTGTCTCTCTGGGCCACCAAGGAGATGGCCAGTGCCATCGGTCATTCTATGGCTGCCCTGGTGACCACAGAGAGGCATCTCTGGTTAAATCTATATCTGGTATTAAGTAGAAAGAAAAAGCTTTCTTCTGGACGCTTGCTTTCGCCTGCTGGCCTCTTCGGCAGCAATGTCACCTTAGTTATCGAAAAGGTTTCAAGAGGCGAAGAAGCAAGTGGTGGTGTTCCAGTAGTACCTCCCTCACCAAGCTCGGGCTGTTGGATGGGAGCAGCGTCTACGAGCTCATTATACAGGGCACAACAGAAACAGTGTTTCTCAGCCAAAGCTTTCAAGGGGTAGAGTGGATCTGTGGACCGGCATTTTTTCAAGAAGTCTTCGGCTAAGAGTTCCTGATGCCAGTGGCGTCAGGCCTCTGAGGACAGGCCACTCCAGGGGGAAGTGGTTTACACCTCATCATACGGTGCCTGCTTTTCCTCTTTGCCCTCAGGGGACCGTTCTGCCAACTCTGCCACCTCTGGTGCTTCGGGGCACAGCGGTTTTCCTCAAATTCAGGTCTCAGTGTCTGCCCGAAGATTCAGCCCCTCCAGGGAGGGTTTTTAAGAAGCCAGTTTGGTTATTCCCTGCCAGTTGTCTGCTTCAGTGTGTCGAGCTGACTACTCGAAATACACTATATTGCCAAAAGTTTTGGGATGCCTGTCTTTACGTACACATAAGCTTTAATGACATCCCATTCTTAATCCGTAGGGTTTAATATGGAGTTGGCCCACCCTTTGCAGCTATAACAGCTTCAACTCTTCTGGGAACGCTTTCCACAAGGTTTAGGAGTGTGTTTATGGGAATTTTAGACCATTCTTCTAGAAGCGCATTTGTGAGGTCAGGCAGTGATGTTGGCGAGAAGGCCTGGCTCGCAAAGGTGTTCTATCGGGTTAAGGTCAGGACTTTGTGTAGGCCAGTCAAGTTCCTCCACACCAAACTCGCTCATCCATGTCTTTATGAACCTTGTCATGTTGGAACAGGAAGGGACCATCCCCAAACTGTACCCACAAAGTTGGGAGCATGAAATTGTCCAAAATGTCTTGGTATGCTGAAGCACATTGAAGCATTCCCTTCACTGGAATCAAGGGGCCAAGCCCAACCCATGTAAAACAATCCCACACCATAATCCCCCCTCCACCAAACTTTACACTTGGCACAATGCAGTCAGGCAAGTACCGTTCTCCTGGCAACTGCCAAACCCAGACTCGTCCATCGGATTGCCAGACAGAGAAGCATGATTCGTCACTCCAGAGAACACATCTCCACTGCTCTAGAGTCCAGTGGCAGCGTGCTTTACACCACTGTATCCGACGCTTTGCATTGCACTTGGTGATGTAAGGCTTGGATGCAGCTGCTCGGCCATGGAAACCCATTCCATGAAGCTCACTACGCACTGTTCTTGAGCTAATCTGAAGGCCACATGAAGTTTGGAGGTCTATAGCTATTGACTCTGCAAAAAGTTGGCGACTTCTGCACACTGTGTGCCTCAGCATGCACTGACCCCACTCTGATTTTATGTGGCCTACCACTTCGTGGCTGAGTTGCTGCTGTTCACAATTGCTTCCACTTTGTTATGATACCACTAACAGTTGATTGTGAAATATTTAGTAGTAAGGAAATTTCACGAATGGACTTATTGCACAGGTGGCAACCTATCACGGTACCACGCTTGAATTCACTGAGCTCCTGAGAGCGACCCATTCTTTCACAAATGTTTGTAGAAGCAGTCTGCATGCCTAGGTGCTTGATTTTATACACCTGTGGCCATGGAAGTGATTGGAACACCTGAATTCAATGATTTGGAGGGGTGTCCCAATACTTTTGGCAATAGAGTGTACACCAGAGACCAGTCTTGAGAGGCTGGTTCCCTTATTAGACCATCTGACAGCTTGGAAACGTTTGTCAAATGTGTCTCAGTGGGTCCTCAGGTATCGAGGAGGCTCTGGTAATAGAACAAGTGGTTTTAGCTCTTTTGGGGAAAGGAGGCCATAGAACATTTT
The DNA here is from genome assembly GCF_018812025.1 of Megalobrama amblycephala. NCBI lineage: Eukaryota > Metazoa > Chordata > Actinopteri > Cypriniformes > Xenocyprididae > Megalobrama > Megalobrama amblycephala. Next base: position 26,400,001 of record NC_063065.1, on the reverse strand, counting down.
CCATCATATCTCATGGCACATACTGTAAATTGCCTGAAAATGATGGCTGTTTTTCTGGCTTTGAAACATTTCCTTCCAGACCTCAGGGGCCATCATGTGCTTGTCTGGACAGACAACACATTGGTGGTCAACTGCATAAGTCATCAGGGGGTCTGCGGTCATGCCCACTTTACAAACTGGCACACCAGATTCTCCTGTCGTCCCAGGGCAATCTTCCCTCACTAAGAGTAGTGCACATCCCTGAGTACCTGAATCAGTGAGCAGACATCATGTCGAGGCAAGGGCTGATGTCTGGGGAATGGAGACTCCACCCCGAGGTGGTAAAGTTAATCTGGAGGGAGTTCGGTTAGGCGGAAGTGGACCTATTTGTGTCTCAAGAAACAACCCACTTTCTGCTCTGGTTCTCCCTCATGCATCCAGACCCGGGTTGGATGCCATGGTGCATACATGGCCAAGGTATACCCATTCTGGCCAGCCTGAGTATGGTTCTCAGACGTGATGTCTCTCCTAGATGTCTTTCCATGGAAGATTCCCTTCAGGAGGGACCTTCTGTCTCAGGCAGGGGTCACAGTCTTTCACCCCTGCCCAGAACTGTGAAAAATGTGGGTCTGGCCTCTGAGGGGGCCCAACTCCCAAACTCTGAAGCTCCCTCCATGAGAAAACCATATGCCTTGAATTGGAGAGTTGGACCCACTTAACTGTCAGATTGATTCAGTGCTGGATTTCCTTCAGGATCGGTTCTCCACAGGGCTGTCCCCCACCACTCTAAAGGTCTATATGGTGGCAATAGCTGCTTACCGCGCATCTTTTGGTGGAAAATCACTGGGGAGAAACCAGTGGTGTCGCGTTTCCTACATGGTGCTTTGAGGCTGAGATCTGCAAGCCACACAAGGGTTCTGACTTGGGATCTGGCCATAGTTCTGGCTCCCTTTGAACCCATTAAAACTTTGATAACTGTTTTTTTCTCCTGGCTATTACTGTACATCTCTAAAGAGAGTAGGACACCTTCAGGCCCTGTCGGTTGCTCTTTCGTGTTTAGAGTTTGCACATGGCATGCTGAAAGTGTTTCTAGACCCTAGGCCATGGCACTTGCCTAAGTAACCCACTAATTTGGCGCAATCTATACTTTTGCCCTGCTCCCTTTCAGACGTCACACCAGGAGAAGATAAATTTGCTTTGCACTGTTAGAGCGTTGGATGCTTCTGTCCACAGGGCTGCCCTGTGGTCAAAGTCTGATCAGTTGTTTGTGTGCTTCGCATCACCTAGTTGAGGGTCCCCCACAAACAAACAATGGATGAGCAAGTGGATAGTTGAGGCTATCTCTCTTGAATATGAGGCATGTGGACATTCTTCACCTATGGCTCTCAGAGCTTATTCAACTAGTAGTATGGCAGCTTCAAAAGACTTCAAAAGGCAGGGGTATCACTAAAAGAAGTTTGTGATGCAGCGGGATGGTCATCTTTTCTCACATTTGTAAGGTTTTATGACCTAGACTGCTATCCCTGGTGCTCATATCTTAGGTTGTGCTCACCAGGATTCACATCAGACAGGCACTGTCTGTACGGAGGAGTGGGTATTAATGTTCCCATACACTCTTAACCCGAATTAGTTGACTTTACTAGAAAATTGCGTGGAAACCCGTTGCACTAATCCATTTTAGTTTTTACACAAGTGGAAACTAAACAGGTGAAGTTGCAAAAAATCTTAAATTGTGCAGTAAACAAATCAAGTTTATATTAGTCGTCTTTACTGAAATTCATTAGTTCACATTATTAATGTTTTTATAAAATAACTATTAAGTTAAACAAATGATTTTAAGTAGAAATAAATGTTATATTTAAGTAATGTCTTATAATTTAAAACAATACTACTTCAAATGAATACAAAAATAATCTAAATTTAAAAAAATTAAACAACAATATTTCAATGTTTTTTTTTATTTTTATTGTTGACAAAGAAAAATAGGAAACACTTCAATGTACTCAACTTGTCAACCAAAAAGACAAGTTAAAAAATTTAGCATAAGCAAAACTTTTTGCTTAACAATTGTAAATTGTAGAGTATTCAACAAGACAACTGAACATAGATTAAAGAAAAAGACCACACACGCACACTCCCACCAACTTTTGAGTTGACGACATAACTCGTATCAATAGAGCACCAATATGCCATTTTAAACATACAGTACACTTGTAGCGCAGAACACTGGTAAACTTTAGAGCACTTACTGCAGTGACTGGACTATCTGAACAAGAATCTGATGATCTTAATTGAAGCTGGATTGAGATGAAGGGAAGATGGGAGCACAGCACCTTCATGCTCAACAAGGGGGATCCCAAAGTCAAGGTGGCGAAATGAGTGATCATCATCAGAGCCCTAACAACAGAGAACATTCATGACATTTCTCATTACATAGCCATCAATAATGTTAAAGAATAGAGTTTTGTAATGAGACAGACACATGAGGGAATGTGTGAAGTGGTTGCAGAATATAGATAAATAGTAGCACTATATGAATATAGAAGGAGGTTAGAAAGACCTTTTGCTACTAAGTTTCAGTGATTTAAAGGGTTAGTTCACCCAAATATTAAATTCCTGTCATTAATTACTCACCCTCATGTCGTTCCAAACCTGTAAGACCTTTGTTCATCTTTGGAACACAAATTAACATACAGTATTTCTGATAAAAAACAAGTGCTTCTGATCCACACATAGGCAGCTAAGTCATTGCAACTTTTGAGGTCCAGAAAGGTACTAAAGTTTGTGTTAAAATAGTCAACGTGACTGCAGTGACTGCGAGAATACTTTTTGTGTGCACAAACAAAACAAAAATAGTGACTTTATTCAACAATTTCTTCACTTCTATGTCAGTCTCCTGCGCAGTTGACGTAGTGAACGCAGAGCTTCCAGGTTCTATGTCAGAATGCCAACTCAGTATTGGCCGGCTCCTGTGTCAGCATCATCACACGCATGCATTGTGCTGCTCACGTGTACAGCGTTTGTCAATACCAAGCCAGCGTTCTGACAAAAAACAACAACAACAACAAAAAAAGAGAAGTAAAATAAAACACAGTTACATAGCTAGAATAACAAGAAATGATCTACAAGAAAGCTGAACTAACAAAGCACAAATTTGATTGTATTGGACAACCTTATTGTGACGTGTTCATTACTGTTAAAAAAAAAACAAAAAAAACTATGCAACAATGCAAGTGTATAATGGATATGGACTAACCCTGGTTTGTTGTAAAAAAGCGGTGTCAACAACTGTCCAACATTCCCTCTCTTAGATCGAAAGATATCAATTAGATGAAGACTGTGTTGATCAATGCTTTCATAGAATTCCTGCTTGAGGTTCTTTCCCACAATCCTGTTGAACTCCATGAACACCTGCAAAAATATAAAAAATACAGAGCAGTTCCTTTAAAAACTAAATTATACTGTGGTTGAAGGTACCCATGTTGTGTGTGAGAACAGATTAAAGGTATACTTCACCCAAACATGAAAATTTGCTCATCATTTACACACCCTTATACTGTCATGTGTTATGCCATGTGTTTATGAATTTCTGTTTTTCTTTGGATGAACACTAAGAAAGATTTTAATAAATCATTTCTGTGAGCTTAACTTTTTTATAATGCAAGTGTACGGGATGGTAGTTGATGCTTCAAAAACCACACAAAATAAACACAATGGTAATTCACGCAAACCCACAAGACATTGATTCATCAACTGTGATTGTGTGGATTATCATGTTCACTTAATGTGTTTTTTTAAAGCGTCAACTTTGGGGGTCCTGAATACTTGCATTATATGGACTTTATATATTGCATAAACCCGGCAAATTGTTGAATATTGCATTATATGGATTAAATATTTTCCAAAAAAATATTTATCTGAAGAAAGAAAGTCATATACATCTGAGAAAGCAAAGTGTATATGACACTGAACAGTGACATCAAATAATAATAGAAAAATGGATAAGTAATAACACTCTTGAATATACCTGATCTTCTGTAAAAATAGCAGGATAACGTTCACAATCTGGCTTATGGACCTTAAAAAGCAAATTTTTGAACTGTTACCATAATAATACACCAAAGAGACATACATTAGCGTTAGCCACAAGCATGTGTACATACATTCACACATGCTATGAACTGAAAAAAACAACGGATGCAAAATGCAAACGTTATAGTTAAACTGTGTACATACAGAAACATACTGGATAACGTTATAAACTGTGACCTGACAGAAACAGCTAATTTAAATGTTAACGTTAGCTAATCTGAGAACTGACAGAAGAAAAAAAAACGTCAACGGGCACATTAACACTACATTTTTAGCATTCAACTAACATCGGCCCGGTTTTGGTATAATCACTTTGTCAGAAAGATAAGATTTATACACTCACCGTTTAAAGTTTCTTTCAAAAATCCATGTTTAGCGTGCAGCATTGGCCAGGACAAGCAGACTCTTCAAACAGCGTGCTCTGCTCACTGTCAGTCACCTGTTTCAATATGCCCCTCCCTCCCTTACAAAAGCGTAACATTCCGAGTTATCACAGCTTAACATGATCAGTGCACTCAATATTTCGTCTGATTAGTGCAAACAACTAATTTGATTTAGTTATGACAATGCTTTTTCAAAAACAATAAAGAATAAGTAATGACAACTTAAAATGTTTCATTAAGACAAAATTCGTGTTTAGAGTGTAACTTTGTAAATTCAGACACATCGTGAGTTCTCTTGAAAGGAATGTCTCAGGTTACTACTGTAACCATGGTTCCCTGAAAAGGGAATGAGATGCTGCGTCACCCTGCTATACTTCATGCATGGCTGTGATCGAATTGCTTCGGCCAATCAGAAGCTGACATTTTTTGGTTCAGGTGCGATTTATAGCTTCCTGGTCATGACATCACACACTGCGAGATGATGTCCTGCAATGCCATTGGACTGATTACACATGTGTCACGGTAGCAAACACGGAGACAAGAGACAGATCCAAATGCAGGTAAGTTTAATGGGTAATCCAATATCGTGAATCCATAAACAGGCCAGGGTCAAAATCCAGAGTAGCAGTCCATACAAAAACAGGCACAAAAACAGGGAACAAGAAACAACACAGACCGGGAAATGTGAACTGAAAACTCCATGACTAGAACAGAAACCAACAGGGTATAAATAGACAGACACTGATAACATAATACAAGACAGCTGTGAGTAATGAAGTGATCATGAGATAATGAGTCCGGCAGTGCGTTATGGGTAATGAAGTCCACGGGGTGAAAACAAGAGTCCAGGATGGAGTGCCCTCTAGTGGCTGATAGGGCACTCACACTAATGATCATGACATTACCCCCCCTCAAAGGAGCGGCTACCAGACGCTCCACCAGACAAAAAGAAAAAAAAACAAAAACACAATAACTCAGGAGGGAGGTGGACAGGAGGAGGATCAGGGGGAGGGATGGCGGGCCAGGTCCAGAGTCCCAACAGAAGGCCAGGGCGGTGCTGGAGGAACTGACCAGGCGGGCGCCAGCAGGCCTGGAGTCCTGGCCGATTGCCAGGGTGGCGCTGGAGGAACTAACCAGGCGGGTTCCCGCAGGTCTGGGGTCCAGGCTGAACACCAGGGCGGCACTGGAGGAACTGACCAGGCTGGTTCCAGCGGTTCTGGAGTCCTGGCTGAGTGCCAGGGTGGCGCTGGAGGAACTGACCAGGCGGGCACTGGCAGGTCTGGATTCCTGGCTGAGTGCCAGGGCGGTGCTGGAGGAACAGACCAGGCGGGTCTCAACGGTTCTGGTAGCCTGGGCAGAGGCGGCAGGGCAGAAGGCTTGGACGGCGGCGGCAGGGCAGAAGGCTTGGACGGCGGCGGCAGGGCAGAAGGCTTGGACGGCGGCGGCAGGACTAGCCAAGGGTGCTTCGTGGCCATATCAGGGCGAGCGGGCAGCTCGGTGACGGCCTCCGTGGCCGTATCAGGGAGAGCGGACAGCTCGGTGACGGTTTCCGTGGCCAGCTCTGGCTGCTCAGGAGGCAGGGCAAGGCGCTTAGTTGGCGCCGGCAGGGCAAGGCGCTTAGTTGGCGCCGGCAGGGCAAGGCGCTTAGTTGGCGCCGGCAGGGCAAGGCGCTTAGTTGGCGCCGGCAGGGCAAGGCGCTTAGTTGGCGCCGGCAGGGCAAGGCGTTTAGTTGGCGCGGCAGGGCAAGGCGCTTAGTTGGCGCCGGCAGGGCAAGGCGCTTAGTTGGCGCCGGCAGGGCAAGGCGCTTCGGTGGCGCCGGCAGGGCAAGGCGCTTCGGTGGCGCCGGCAGGGCAAGGCGCTTGGAGAACCAACGAACAACCTCTAGAGTGGTCTCCAGGCCTTGTAGGATGGAGGAAGCCCTTTTCCTCCTTCTCCTCCGCTTATGAGGGTGAGGCGGTGGCTCACCCAAAATGGACTCACTGGCTGGAGCGGACTTACTGGCTGGAGCGGGCTCTGTAGTGGACTCACTGGCTGGAGCGGGCTCTGGAGTGGACTCACTGGCTGGAGCGGGCTCTGGAGCGGACTCACTGGCTGGAGCGGGCTCTGGAGCGGACTCACTGGCTGGAGCGGGCTCTGGAGCGGACTCACTGGCTGGAGCGGGCTCTGGAGCGGACTCACTGGCTGGAGCGGGCTCTGGAGCGGACTCACTGGCTGGAGCGGGCTCTGGAGCGGACTCACTGGCTGGAGCGGGTTCACTGACTGGAGCGGGCTCTGGAGTGGACTCACTGGCTGGAGCGGACTCTGGAGTGGACTCACTGGCTGGAGCGGACTCACTGGCTGGAGCGGACTCACTGGCTGGAGCGGACTCACTGGCTGGAGCGGACTCACTGGCTGGAGCGGACTCACTGGCTGGAGCGGACTCACTGGCTGGAGCAGGCTCTGGAGTGGACTCACTGGCTGGAGCGGACTCACTGGCTGGAGCGGACTCACTGGCTGGAGCGGACTCACTGGCTGGAGCGGACTCACTGGCTGGAGCGGACTCACTGGCTGGAGCAGGCTCTGGAGTGGACTCACTGGCTGGAGCGGACTCACTGGCTGGAGCGGACTCACTGGCTGGAGCGGACTCACTGGCTGGAGCAGGCTCTGGAGTGGACTCACTGGCTGGAGCGGACTCACTGGCTGGAGCGGACTCACTGGCTGGAGCGGACTCACTGGCTGGAGCGGACTCACTGGCTGGAGCGGGCTCTGGAGTGGACTCACTGGCTGGAGCGGACTCTGGAGTGGACTCACTGGCTGGAGCGGACTCACTGGCTGGAGCGGACTCACTGGCTGGAGCGGACTCACTGGCTGGAGCGGACTCACTGGCTGGAGCGGACTCACTGGCTGGAGCGGACTCACTGGCTGGAGCGGACTCACTGGCTGGAGCAGGCTCTGGAGTGGACTCACTGACTGGAGTGGACTCACTGGCTGGAGCGGACTCTGGAGTGGACTCACTGGCTGGAGCGGGCTCTGGAGTGGATTCACTGACTGGAGTGGACTCACTGACTGGAGTGGACTCACTGACTGGAGCAGGCTCTGGAGTGGACTCACTGACTGGAGTGGACTCACTGGCTGGAGCAGACTCACTGGCTGGAGCGGACTCACTGGCTGGAGCGGACTCACTGGCTGGAGCGGACTCACTGGCTGGAGCGGACTCACTGGCTGGAGCGGACTCTGGAGTGGACTCACTGGCTGGAGCGGGCTCTGGAGTGGATTCACTGGCTGGAGCGAGCTCTGGAGAGGCCTCCGGGTCTTGGTGAATGGAAGCCTTCCTCCTCCTCTTCCTCCTTTTAGATGTGGGAAGCAGAGACTCAGTGCCCACCTCCCTTGTGGCCTCTGGAGCGGAGTCACGTGCTGGAGCAGGCTCAAGGACTGGAGCGGGCTCTGGAGTGGACTCCAAACCTTGAAGGATGAAGGAAGCCTTCTTCCTTCTCCTCCTCCTTTTACCGGGGTGAAGCAGAGGTTCAGTGCCCATCTCCTCTGTGGCGACTGGAAAGTCTCTACGGTAGGGTACAGGGTGACCAGGTATAGCCCACTGGCTTCTAAATCCAAGATATTTAATGAAGCTCCAGAAATCCAGGATCTGAAGACCCTCCAACTCCCAATGAGGCAGAGGGTCATCCAGGCATCTATTAAAAATTTCCTTCAGAGCGATATCACTATATCCCAGCCCTACTGCCAGGGTCCAAAACAATTGTGCCAAACCACCCACCTCTCTGCCCTGTTGCCTCAGGGTGGTTAGGTTCTCCAGGCGAGCCATCCGTTCCTCCACAGTGGTTGGAGGAGTGATAAAGATTCCCATCCTGCTGGATCCTTAGGTGATGGAGTTTTCTGTCACGGTAGCAAACACGGAGACAAGAGACAGATCCAAATGCAGGTAAGTTTAATGGGTAATCCAATATCGTGAATCCATAAACAGGCCAGGGTCAAAATCCAGAGTAGCAGTCCATACAAAAACAGGCACAAAAACAGGGAACAAGAAACAACACAGACCGGGAAATGTGAACTGAAAACTCCATGACTAGAACAGAAACCAACAGGGTATAAATAGACAGACACTGATAACATAATACAAGACAGCTGTGAGTAATGAAGTGATCATGAGATAATGAGTCCGGCAGTGCGTTATGGGTAATGAAGTCCACGGGGTGAAAACAAGAGTCCAGGATGGAGTGCCCTCTAGTGGCTGATAGGGCACTCACACTAATGATCATGACAACATGTGCTTCAAGACGCAATCACGCAGAGGCGTTCCCATAGCGTTGTAACTTCCAAGCATCTTGTTCCCTTTTCAGGGAGCCATGGTTACAGTAGTAACCCGGGGGCCTTTTCTTTGCTATAAGTAAAAGACAACTTTAAAAGACCTAAATGTTTATTGTGTTTATTTTTTTTTATTTATTTATTTTTTTAAATGCATCATATTTTCTGTTATGTACTACTAATAATATATTATTATAATAATAATTATTCAGCAAAGCATTTATTTAAATGCACTGGTCACATTTTATATTAGGTACCTTTAACTACTATTTTCTTACATAAAAAATAAGTAATGTATTTATTGTGCCCATGCTGTATTGCAAAAAACACTGCTATTGAGGTGGGATATGGGTAAGGTTAGGGACAGGTTGTGTATGTGATGTGGTAATGGTAAACTCACTTTTTAGTTTCTTAGAAGCCAAATGTTTTAATCAAATTTCTTCAGATGGAGTGAAACACTTACATGCTAATATTTGTTTAGCACTTAGTCACTGGCAAAACCTTCTGCAATACTTAGAATTATCGACACACATTCATTTTGGTGCTAGGCCTCATTATTTTTATGACTTTATGCAAAGTGTTCTGGGAAACTGTTGAAATAATCACTGTAGTGAGTTTATAAGATAAAGCTCATGAAAAAAAAATCAGCCAAGCATTTCTCCAGCACTTCCTGAAAGCAGTGCTAATGCTAAAGCCCCTCATTCCACATAAGATGATCTAATGCAGTGTTTTCCAACCCTGTTCCTGAAGCCTCCCCAACACTCCATGTTTCGAATGTAACCATTTTAGGTCTTAAAGTCTCTCTACAAATGAGCTGATGAGTTGAATTGGGTGTGTTTGATTAGGGAGACAAAATGTGCAATGCGCATTGCTGGGGGTTCTCCAGGAGCAAGATAGGGAACCGCTGACCTAATGGACACCTGATTCCCTGTTAGATAATAGTCTGATATAAGGAAAATATTAACAATGGACAGAAGACTTGTACAAAGGGGAAGAGTCTCTCCCAAATGAGATGGTGTGTAGCGTGTATATGCACTGTGTAAAAAAAAAAAGAATGTAAAAAATGGTACATGACTAGCAGCTACGGCTGCCAAACAAAAACTGTAAAATATCTTAATTCAAATAAAGTGCAAAAACAATAATTTTTTAGACATTTTCATTAAAAGTTTTAGTGAAAAACAATGCTATTTTACAAATTTTTACTTTAAATTAGTTTAAATTAAGATATTTTACTTTAATTTTACAGTTTTTGTTTGGCAGCTGTAGCTGCAAGTCATTTGACCGTTTTTTTTTACAAGTTTTTTTCTACAGTGTGTGTATCTTGGGTAAATGGGAAAACAGCATGTCTGAAAGAGCCCTTGATCATCTGAGCGCTGCACCTGTACACACTGAGAGAGTGAGCTGTTGACGTGCTGTTAACCAGTAGCACACTCAGCTCATGTGCATTAACTCCAGATTCTTTTGAACTTGTAATCATCAGACTGAACTGGTTAATCATTCAATACTGAGCAAAGCAAGGTCATATCAAATGGTGATCATGTTGTGGGGACATTTTTTTGATCCTCATGAGGAAATCATATTATATGACTTTCTGCATTTTTACATAAAAAAAAAAAGAAAAAAAGTTTTTTGTGATGGGTAGGTATACATAAAATATACAGTTTGTATAGTATAAAAATCATTTGTCTAGTCACCATAAAACATGAAACGTGTGTGTGTGTGCGTGCCTGAAAACAACAAGAAATCAGGATTATATCTCTCTTTTTTTATCCACACATAAATTGGTGTTAGCATTGTGCATGTAAGTATATAACACTTACTGATGTGTTTGATCAGTCAGAGGAATTTGGATGAGTTATCAATAGGAAGAAGGCTTGAAAACACACTAAGTGTGTACTGCAAGTACGTAAATGGAGAGCTTTTGGTGTTTCTTCAGCTAATTGTCACTATTGAAAAGACATTAAATTCCCTTAAAATACACTTTTCACACTTTCAAGTGTTAATCATAACAACCAACAGTGGACATGCATGCTTTTGTCATTTTTTGGAACTCATCTTTCACAATTACTCTACAACTGAGATATAGTAACAATTTGTGTAAAAGTATATAATGATAATTATATATTATTATAAATAATTCTAGGGACAGTCTGGGACTATGGTAAAACAATTAAATATTTACATAAAGCATTTGAAAATTAGAAAAATTAAATGATGGAAGCAAGGTGAACTGTTTACAAGACAGTTTAATGTGACGGTCATATAACAAAATCAAACAAAAACAAGTTGAAATTTGTTGTAATAAATATCAACCTACAAAAACACGTGTTATTGCATTGCTCTTATGACAAAAACACAAAAAACTGTACAATAAAGGGGGCAATCAAGTTCACATAGGCTGCATTTACACTTCAGGTCTTAATGCCCAATTCCAATTTGTTGACTATATCTGATTTTTTTGATGACCAGCTTGTATCTTTTAAAAGTGACCCATATCTGATATCTGCATTTACACTATACAAAACAACCTAAGGTAGACATACTGACCCAGAAAAGCTTAGGCCAAAAAGGAAGGAAAAAAGGAAAGAAGGACAAAATGATAATACAAGCTTTTTCTTTCTGCACCATCTTTAAATGTCATCAAAACATTTGTCTCTTAAAGTGGAGAAAAAAAAAAAAAAAAGAGGAGAGCCCTTCTTGCAGCCTGGACAAATGTACAGTAGCAATGATCGCTGCTGTAATCGCTGTGGTTGGTGTCCACCTTGACGTGTCCATCTTGAGTTGATGTCATTCACCACCGTGGCTTTTTCAATGACATACGATCTCTCATTGACAGGAATATTCGATCTGTCTGCTTACATGGTAGACACAAATGAACATATGCAATTCATATCAGATTTATTTCCAGATATGAAGGAGGCCTGAAACTGTTCTGAGAATATCAGACATGGGAGCAAAAAATTGGGATTGGGTCACTTGAACCATGTAAATGTAAATGCGGCCAAACCTAGAAAGTATGTTTCAGGCCAAGCAGACCACAAAGGCAAGCAGATTCATGAGAACTATGCAGAAATGCGATCATACGCCCTTATCAGAATATACTTCTCTCTGTCAGCATGCACAGACGTTCAGCCCTGTGCACATATCATGTTAAACGTTTGGCATCTGTCATAATTTTTTGCTCCAATACTTTGAACTATGCTGGTGCTCCTAGAATGCACAGCACATTAAAGTAGTGGCAGTTCACTTTATTAAAGTCTCTCATTTGACACTAAATGCCTGAGAGCAGTACGCCACCACAAACACGCTTGATGTCTGTGAGTGTTTAGTGTGTGTGGGTATGTGTGACAGGAAAACTGTTGTTAGCGTTAGCAGAAACACAAAGGGCATTTGTATCGTATTGTTTTTTAACAATGTTTTTATTGTATTCAAGCATGAAAATATTGTCAGAGTTTCTAAGAGAACAAGCTTCATCAAGGCAGCATTCTGATGATATAAAATGATATAAGTTAGATAATGGGACACTAAATGTAAAGCATGAGAAACCCATCTAAAATGGGAATTTAGTAATTAATTAATTGGACATTAGTAGCTGTTGAGTCTTCCAGTGTCATAAACAAGTACTGCAGCGTGTGTGTGTGTGTGTGTGTGTGTGTGTGTGTGTGTGTGTGTGTGTGTGTGTGTGTGTGTGTGGGTCACCCTCCCAAGCCTGATTTATTTGACCACTAATCAGCAAGACGCTTGAACAAGCAGTTAAAGCTGCAGAGGAAATGAGAACCACTCGAAATACAACAAGTGCACTTGATACAAAACACACAAGCTGTAAATGCCATGTGAAGAAAGACTCTCAGAATCATTCAGTGGACATGGGTCAAATGAGTGTTAGAAAGCTTTTTTATAAATGACTAAATATAGTAGCATTATGACAGACTGATGCAACAGACCTCTGACATTTCAGTGGTTTGCAGTTTAAAGGAGCATTCCTGGTTGTTTTCAACAATGTCTATAATATATATTTTTCACCAGTGTCTAAGTGCCGAATCTGTGACATGCTGTTGATTACCACTAACCTGGAGATCTACCTTTCTGCAGAATTCTATTATTGTGGAGTTCTGTCATTCAAAGCTTTATAAGAAATCAGGTAGTGTTGCAGTCACCAGCCAACCAGTTCTATTTATTCACTAAAGCCAATTGTTTGGCATTTGCCTCATGACGATACAAACAAGTGGGAGCCCCATGATCCACATATGAGCAAACAATCTTGGATGATAGGCCTACACATGGACTGAGCAACTGTGAAACTCGAGCATTAGTTGCCATGTGGGGAAAAAAATGAGCAGTCAACAGAAAGTATTGCTCATTAGAATCATCATGGAAGTGAACTTCACTATATATGAATATTGCACTGGAAAGTGTATATATATACAGTACAGTCCAAAAGTTTGGAACCACTAAGATTTTTAATGTTTTTAAAAGAAGTTTCGTCTGCTCACCAAGGCTACATTTATTTAATTAAAAATACAGTAAAAGCAGTAATATTGTGAAATATTATTACAATTTAAAATAACTGTTTTCTATTTGAATATATTTCACAAAGTAATTTATTCTTGTGATGGCAAAGCTGAATTTTCAGCATCATTACTCCAGTCTTCAGTGTCACATGATCCTTCAGAAATCATTCTAATATGCTGATCTGCTGCTCAAGAAACATTAATGTAAATAATAGCGTCTATATTGCTGTATCAAATTGAGCCCGAATTAGACCCAGATGAAGAGGATCAAGCTGCAATCGCGGCTTTTAAAGGACGTTTATGAATGGTATTTCTTTTTCTTTTTTTATTTGTGTCAAAGTGTTTAGATATCCTGTCACTGCTGTTTGTTAGCTTTCAATAAAGTAGTCAATAAACTGTAGCCGAATACATGACTGAGTAGTCGCATTTTTGCAAAGGTAGCTTTTAATTTATAGAATGAACAACTGTTTGTCTATGAACATAGAAGTTTGTTGGTGTTTGTAGAATTTAGCTAACTGGCTAGCGAAGCAAAAACAAGTTGCTCTTTGTATAGACCCCTTAAAAGTTTGTAAACATTGCAACGTTTCCTGGTGGGTGGGGCTTAGCTAGAGGCAAAAAGAGGCGCTGGACGCAATGTTGACAAGCGTAAGCTAGCACGTTTTAGGAGGGATTTATTAAACATGGATGCAGAAGGTGGTTCGGAACTGTCCGAATATGTACAGTCACTGACTCTGCGGGACCGTGACAGCTATTTTTGTAAATTAACTCTCGCGGATGGAAGCAGGCTGCCTGACCCGTATGCCATACGGCCACGGGAGTGGCATGAAGACTTGACGGGGCTGCCGAGGGTGGAGTGGCCGGACATCTACACTTACACTTATTTGTACTAGATAAAACCAACACACCAGTACATATGCATAGATTATTTTACCTGATATGAAGTGTGCACTGCAAACACGAGCATTATTTATGATCGTCTCCGTCCAGTCTGTACGCCGTATTCTGCATTCAACCACAATTGTCTTCTTGATTTCTGTGAAGGAATGTCTGCCGGGATCCGGTAAAACTCTAGTTTTGAACCAAAAGTGCTGTTCCTTCTATTCTGGCAGCCAAAAACACAACAAGACGACATTTTAAAGTCAAAACCTCAAACTTTTAGCGTGCCTGCTATGAATTCTTCTTTATGTTTTGCCTCCAACTAGAGCGGTGACATCACAGTGATGTAGGCGATTAAGGGGTCTATATGTCCTTGATGCAACCAAAAATAGTAACAGAACTATACGTTTAAAAGACAGTTTGAAGCCAATAAACAGCAGCTTCTGCTTTTAAAGTGGGAACAGCTTCTTTCAATAAACGCCTTTGTGCATTCAGTAATAGCCATCCAGCATTGAACTCATGTAGATTCTGGAAGCTGTCTTCAGCACCGCATCCAGTATAGAAAATATCACAGATTATAATGGGTTCTATTATCTTTCGTTATCTTTCATTATCTTTCTAAAGTTAAAAAAAAAAGTGTAATCGCATTTAACCACCCCTTTAAAGGTTCATGTACTGTTACGGAACACAGGCTCACACCAATGTTGGAATGAGAGCAGCTGAAGCACACACTTTGGCAAGGCAAATTGAGAACAGTAGGAGTCCAGAGGACAAGACACTGGAGACACAGAAGATCAGGGAGACGATGGAGGAATAATGCATACACAGTCCAGAGGTAATTGTAGCAAGTAAGTGAGTCCTTACTCAAAACAAGACCAGACAAAGTGCCAGAGTGATGTGTGTGCTTAAATGCTGCTTGCAATGATGAGGTGATGATGATCAGGTGCGGGTGATTAGTATTCTGGTGACAGTGATCTCTGTGATTAGGTTAGGTGGTGATGGAGCCTGGCTGATCACTGACATGTAAATTTTAATATGAAAGAAGTCTGTTTTATATTTGTATGTCTCTGTTCATGTGGTGATTTTCTTGTACTGCTACTTTGCTGTGTTGAATAACGTCCCACCATTAGCATGACCTCCCAAGAGAAAAAGACAAAAAACTTACAAATTAATTTACAGTTGCCCACCTTACAGGTAGCAGAGTTGAATGTAATTACCAGGCAGAACTTAAATGAGTGTAATTGAGAAAAGGCCTACAGCATACTTGATAACGAATAGCGAGCTAATGAGAGGGCTAAACGGGCGCTGGTGGGGAAGTGAGTATATGGAGTGTTTCTGCTACATCTCTTAACTTTTCATTTCTGCCACATACATAATTGTGTTGAAAATGCAGAGATGAGTTATTCAGCATTGGCCGTTCAGAATTACTGGAGACCAGCACAGGGTGGAAAGGTCAGGCCATGGCACGGTGATATCGAGAGGGCTTTGAACTCTTGACATGTGCTGTTCATTTCATTTTCATGGTTTTGGCCCATCATTCAAAATTCAGTTTACTTTTGAGTTTTCTCAAAAGTGACAAATCAATTCTTAGTTTTCAGAATGTGTTTGTAAGCATTTAAAGTGATAGTTCACACATAAATGAAAATTTTGTCATTTACTCACCCTCATATTTTTCCAAACTCTTAAGATTTTCCAACCCAATCTCATGTGAAACCATAACTATTTTACAAGGTAGTGATTTTGCATGAATTCATATTCTTTTTTTTTTCTTTTTTTTTTTTTGAAAAACACATAAGCATGAAGGTCCAACCCTAACCCCACTCCTGAACCTAACTGTCAGTGGAGTGTAAGCTGATAATACAAATAGGAATTAATAAGATTGTACAAATCCATACAAATCCACCAAATCACCAAAACATTAAACAGTTAAAAATTGCCATGAGAGTGTTGGACTTTCTTTCTTTTGTTGATCACAAAAAGAGATGTTTTAAAGTTCATGTTGCTCTTTTTCATACATTGGCCAAGGGCTGTCATTTTTTTATACACCAACTTGGGCATCACTATTCAGGATTCTTTCCACCTTGTGAATGCCGTATGGATTCCATCTTTGCCGTATGGATAAGCCATCTTTGCCGTATGGATATGCCATCTTTCCATCATCTGGCTTCAGACATTTTCTGCTTCTTTGGCCATTCAGCCTACTAATTCTCCTGTAGCATATCTACAGCCAGTGAGCGTAAAGATTCTCTTCCAGTGTTGGGGGTAGCGCATAATCAGATTACTTTTTCAAGTAACTAGTAAAGTATTGCATTATTTTTAAATTTACAAATAAATATCTGAGTTACTTTTTCAAATAAGTAACGCAAGTTACTTTCATTTCCTATGTATTGACTGCCAACTCTCCTGTCCCCATGTTGAGAGAAATCAAGAGTAACTGCTGGGGTATTGTGTGTAAACATGATAGTTATTGTAGTTCTAGACTAAATGTGAGCATTTACTCATCTCACTTACACAGTATTCCTCAAAATAAATAAAAACTGTGAAATGCAATCTCAGAATATTGCACAAACCTGCAATAATTAAATATATTAAAATAAGCTGACTTTCGATGATCCAATTCAACCATACTAATAAGCAAAAATGACTTTAGATTAACATCACATTTGTGATCAGCCTGAGGCTTATTCATTTCACTTTTGGTGTGAAAGAGCCTTTACATTTGCCTTTTTTTTTTGTTTTGTTATTAAAACAAACAAGCAAACCCAGCCCAGGTGACAAAGAGTAATGTGAAAGTAATGTAACACATTACTTTCCATAAAAAAAATAAAAAAAAAAATTTAGGGAGTAACGCAATATTGTAATGCATTACTTTTTAAAGTCATTTTCCCCAACACTGTTCTCTTCCATGTTTAGTGAAACCACGAGTCATGCCATTTCAACATGGCAGGATACATTAAAGGATTAGTTCACTTTCAAATGAAAATTAGCTCAAGTTTTACTCGCCCTCAAGCCATCCTAGGTGTATATGACTTTCTTCTTTCTAATTAACACAATCAGAGATATATTAATAAATCTCCTGATGCATTCCAACTTTATAATGGCAGTGAACAGGGGTCATGAGTATGATCTGAAGAAAGTGCGTCCATCCACATCCATCCATCATAAACGTGTACTCCACATGGCTCCGGGGGTTAATAAAGGCCTTCTGAAGCAAAGCGATGCATTTGTGTAAAAAATATCAATATTTAACAAGTTGTGAAGTAAAATATCTAGCTTTCACTAGACCACCTTCTGTATTCTGTATTCTGTGTTCGCAACTTGAATACGGAAGGCGGTCTGGCGGAAACTACATATTTTACTTCATAACTTGTTGAATATATATTCTTCAGCTCATACTCGTTACCCCTGTTCACTGCCATTATAAAGCTTGGATATTTATTAATATTTCTCAGATTGTGTTCATTAGAAAGAAGAAAGTCATATACACCTAGAATGGCTTGAGGGTGAGTAAAGCTTGGGCTAATTTTCATTTGAAAGTGAACTAATTCTTTAAGAGAGGTTACACACACCATACATAATTACAACACTTTTCTATAAAAAAAAAAAACTATTATGAGTACATCATGAGTCTTCATCTCATGTGAGCATACCTCATTCAGATGACTCTTCACAACAATATAACTGATATCGTAATGTTTAAAACAGTTGAAATTAGAAGCAAACTACAGAATGCACATCTAAAATAGAGGAAAACAAGGCAAATTGCTGCTGTGTACACAAACTCCAGTGTTTTGTCGCAAAATTTGTCATTCATTTGGTAGAAACTAGCTAAATTAGGCAGATTCCAATGTAGATAGGCTGTGTGGCAGGTCCTTGACTTCGGAATCCATTACCAAAAGTAAAACAAATAGAAGAAAATACGACTAAGATTCTATTAAATGCACAGGCCTATACACACAAACACTGCACATAAACATGTTAAATATGTTCAGCTCAGATAAAACCATCCAAAAAAAACCTTTGTTTCAATTATAAATCATTTTTACCTTTTGATGGATGATTTCAAATCTCTATTTCAGATTTAGTCTACTCTTTGTGACTCTTAGTCTACTCTTTGTCCCCAAAGTATAGCTTAAAGTAAAAGAACATATACAATAAGTCTTTACTATTTAAAAAAAAATAAATAAATAAGTAATTAAAACTACCATAGACAAACCTATTTCTTACTTTTATAGAAAGAAAAGTGTTTTTTTTTTTTTTTTTTTAAATTGAAGATGTCACCAAATGTCCCTAAAGGCAGTTTTGTCAAATGTAACTTTTGGGGACAATCTTGTCTCCAAATTATAGCTAAGTACACACACACACACACACACACACACACACACACACACACACACACACACACACACACACACACACACACACACACACACACACACAGTGATTCAAATCAGTTCCTTCCAATTGACTACATTCTCTGCACTGACAGACAAACATATGGGTGAAGCTCCACACTCCTAAAGCAGGGGGTGGGGGTCAGATGAATTCTTGTCTGTCTGACTCTCTCTCAAATCATCAGGCCCTCACTCTATCAAATGCATCCATTGTTTGTCTATATCAGGATGGAAAAGAGAAAAGCAGCAAGAGAATGATTCGGAGCACTGGAGTGACAGTGGCTGCATATTAGTTTTTTCTGACCAGAGAAAAAATCAATACGGCTTTACAGGCCAGGGCAGAGTGACCCACATCTAGAGAAAGGCCTGGCTTTCACCCACACCCTGGCCTGTGTGTGTTTGTGTGTGTGTGTGTGTGTGTGTGTGTGTGTGTGTGTGTGTGTGTGTGTGTGTGTGTGTGTGTGTGTGTGTGTGTGTGTGTGTGTGTGTGAATGCAGTGAGGGAGGGAGGGTGTTCACATACGCCCTGCCCTGCCCTCCTCTTACCGCCTGATTTCACAATGACTGATTCCAAGTGACGCAAAGATCATAAAAGAGCAAAGCTAACTGTCAGCCTCTATTAGAATGGACACACAGACATAGACAAAGAGGAACAGCCTCTAACATTACCCCTGATTATCATACAGGCCTGGGCCTGGACTCACCTGAACGCTGCATCTTTAGGAGTGGTTTAACCCTTGGATTTAGCTAGCAAGCTAGAGCTTGTTTGACGGTATCTTCAGTATTAGCCATTCGAGCACCGCTTAAGCTAATGGACATGGAATCAGCATGTTGGGAAAGTAATGGCGGTTCTCATTGCAGCAGCTGTGAGGGTTCTCACATTAAGGGTTTGCGTGAAAGGGCACTCTGGGTCACAGAGGAACTCCCCAGCCTGGGGATGGGTGGTGTTTTGGGGGGCTTGTAACCATCCATAGGGGTCAGAGAGGGTTCTGCTTAACCTCGATGAACAGAAAGCTGAGAACTTTTAATGAAAGTCATATGTGTTATTTGTTAGAATCCCACACTCACAGTAATTTTATGATAATCAAAAAGAAAGAATGCTCAAAAGACATTGCACTATTTTGTATGGAAGCAGCCCATAGCTTGTTGCATGATATGAACGGTAAGAAAAATAAGAGTACAGTCTTAATCATATCCTACACTCACATTCTCACACTAGCAAAGGACCTGTGTTGCCAGTCAATAGAGTAGTCTGTCACCACACACTCTTTTCATGAGAGCAAACACAACATTCAGATCAATACATTTCTCATCACACTCGCTCCTCCATCACTCCATGCAAACCTCTATCAGCAGAGCTGTAAAACAAACTATATTTTTATGTTATCTTAAGAAAACGTGAGCGCTACCTGCCAGTGCAAAATTCAATGCTATAGGGTGTTGTGGGTAATTACTGCAGTAAAAAAAAACAAAAAACATTTTGAATGTTTTTAGCACATTGCTCTGTGATTGCACAAGTGTTTTAAGTGGCTTTTAGTGCATTTTGTGTTTTTTCTATGATGTTCTGTAGTGCATTTCAAGTTGTGTTTTGCATGGCTGCTTACTGGCCCAAGTCAAAAGTGTTCAAGCAGGGATAAGTTAACTGGATATTAAACATCTCACTGTAATTTCACTCACCGTGATGATTACATTACTGTGGCTTACTTTAAAATAAGGTTTCATTAGTTAACTGCTTTAGTTAACATGAATTAAGAATGAACAATACTTCCACAGCATTTATTAATCTAAATTAACATTAATTTCAACATTTACTAATACATTATTAAAATCAAAATTTGTATTTGTTAACATTAGTTGATGCACTGTGAACTAACATGAACAAACAATAAACGACTATTTTTATTATCAAACATTAACAAAGATTAATAAATACAGGAACAAATGTTAACAAATGAAACCTTATTGTAAAGTGGATTTTAAGGAATATGTAAGATTATTTTACAATTAAAAATCAATGATGTTTTATTTGTTTTTCCCCCCCTTCTAAAAATGCAAAATCTTTTTAAGGGATAGACTCCCTTGTGATAAGGAAGTGCATTTAACTTTAACTACTTAGTGTTCAGATCTTCTAAATATATGTTTAAATAAAATTGTACTGGCAAGTAATATAATATTAATTAAATAAAAGGCCACTTGACTTAAAGGTGCAGTATGCTATCTCCCAGAATTGTTGTTGAGCACTGTTGATATTAGAAATCAACTCAAACAAACCCACCCCTCTCTTCATTGCTCCATCTCCAAAATTCACAAACACTTTACCACCTGCTCCTAGCTGCCTTGCTCCAAGCTGGTCTCGAACCCCAATCGCCAACATGCGATTAAAGTTTAAGGTTAGTTGTGTAACACTTTATTTTAGGTAACTAGTTGCTTATTAGCATACATATTACTAGGATATTGGCTTTTGGTTTTTTAGTACTTATAAAGCACATATTAATGCCTTATTCTGCGTGACCATATTCTTCATCCCTTAATCCTACCCAATACCTAAACTTAACAACTACCTTACTAACTATTAAGCAGTAATTTAAGTAGTAAGTCTGAGGCAAATGTTGTAGTTAATAATTAGTTAATAGTGAGAATTTGACCCTAATCTTCTAGATTCTAAAGTATAACCTATATGACTTATTTTTTATGACATATGACATTTCTGTACAGTATATATATATACAGTGAGTACGGAAAGTATTCAGAACCCAATAAATTTTTCACTCTTTGTTATATTGCAGCCATTTGCTAAAATCATTTAAGTTCATTTTTTTCCTCATTAATGTACACACAGCACCCCATATTGACAGAAAAACACAGAATTGTTGACATTTTTGCAGATTTATTAAAAAAGAAAAACTGAAATATCACATGGTCCTAAGTATTCAGACCCTTTGCTGTGACACTCATATATTTAACTCGGGTGCTGTCCATTTCTTCTGATCATCCTTGAGATGGTTCTACACCTTCATTTGAGTCCAGCTGTGTTTGATTATACTGATTGGACTTGATTAGGAAAGCCACACACCTGTCTATATAAGACCTTACAGCTCACAGTGCATGTCAGAGCAAATGAGAATCATGAGGTCAAAGGAACTGCCTGAAGAGCTCAGAGACAGAATTGTGGCAAGGCACAGATCTGGCCAAGGTTACAAAAAAAAAGAGCACAGTGGCCTCCATAATCCTTAAATGGAAGACGTTTGGGATGACCAGAACCCTTCCTAGAGCTGGCCGTCCGGCCAAACTGAGCTATCGGGGGAGAAGAGCCTTGGTGAGAGAGGTAAAGAAGAACCCAAAGATCACTGTGGCTGAGCTCCAGAGATGCAGTCGGGAGATGGGAGAAAGTTGTAGAAAGTCAACCATCACTGCAGCCCTCCACCAGTCGGGGCTTTATGGCAGAGTGGCCCAACGGAAGCCGCTCCTCAGTGCAAGACACATGAAAGCCCGCATGGAGTTTGCTAAAAAACACCTGAAGGACTCCAAGCTGGTGAGAAATAAGATTCTCTGGTCTGATGAGACCAAGATAGAACTTTTTGGCCTTAATTCTAAGCGGTATGTGTGGAGAAAACCAGGCACTGCTCATCACCTGTCCAATACAGTCCCAACAGTGAAGCATGGTGGAGGCAGCATCATGCTGTGGGGGTGTTTTTCAGCTGCAGGGACAGGAGGACTGGTTGCAATCGAGGGAAAGAGGAATGCGGCCAAGAACAGGGATATCCTGGACGAAAACCTTCTCCGGAGTGCTCAGGACCTCAGACTGGGCCGAAGGTTTACCTTCCAACAAGACAATGGCGCTAAGCACACAGCTAAAATAACAAAGGAGTGGCTTCACAACAACTCCGTGACTGTTCTTGAATGGCCCAGCCAGAGCCCTGACTTAAACCCAATTGAGCATCTCTGGAGAGACCTAAAAATGGCTGTCCACCAACGTTTACCATCCAACCTGACAGAACTGGAGAGGATCTGCAAGGAGGAATGGCAGAGGATCCCCAAATCCAGGTGTGAAAAACTTGTTGCATCTTTCCCAAAAAGACTCATGGCTGTATTAGATCAAAAGGGTGCTTCTACTAAGTACTGAGCAAAGTGTCTGAATACTTAGGACCATGTGATATTTCAGTTTTTCTTTTTAATAAATCTGCAAAAATGTCAACAATTCTGTGTGTTTCTGTCAGTATGGGGTGCTCTGTGTACATTAATTAGGGGAAAAAAATGAACAAATGATTTTAGCAAATGGCTGCAATATAACAAAGAGTGAAAAATTTAAGGGGGTCTGAATACTTTCCGTACCCACTGTATATATATTTTAAATGTGCTAAATTGCAACTTCATCATTACAAATGGGCAATTACAAATATATTTAAATCTGTGACATACAAATTTTAATGGAAATAGCTCTGACATAGATTTTAGTTTACCATAAATGCTTGTCAGTACACTTTAACTATAATTCAAAGACAATAGAAATAAATAATTATGAAATTACATACTGTATAAAGAAGTTCTTAAGTGGGTCAAAAAAAGCATTCTTCATTTCAACTAACTACATTTAATTGAAAACAAAATTGAATTTTAAATTGAATTGCATTGCAATTGAAACTATAATTCATTCTCATTTAATTGCAAATAACTTACAATTATCTGAAAACAGTACATTCAGTTTGCACTTAAAGGGATAGTTCACCCAAAAATGAAAATTCTGTCATCATTTACTCATTTTTAAGATGTTCTAAACCTGTATGAGTTTCTTTCTTCTGCTGAACACAAAAGAAGATATTTTGACGAATTGAAGAAGATATTTGGCCCCACTGACTTCCATAGTATGTAAAAAAAAAAAAAAAAAAACATGGCACAGGCTATTTGCACTAAGTGCAATAGAATCTGTTTACACTAAGTGCAAATATTGATAGATTTACACCATGTAAATAGCAATTAAACCCTACCAATTAAAGACTTTTAATATTATTAAACACTCATTCACAGTTTTTTTTTTTTTTTTTTTTCCACTTTTAGAACATTATTTTCAATTTTATTGAAAATAAATGTCAGCTTGGTAAAAGGCGGATTTGAACCTGCATCGATCGCGTTAAAAGACTGGTTTGAAAGTCATACGCAGTACTGCTCTGCCACTGAAGATGGTAAGTTCTGCATGTCTTTTTTAAAACTTGAGTGGCCCAACCAGACATTGGGGTGGTGGGAGCTAGTGTAAATAGCATTTGCCAACAAAGGGACACTATTTGCACTTAGTGAAAAATTCTGAAAAAAAATACAATGGAAGTCAATGGGGATCAGCAACTGTTACCAACATTCTTAAAAATATCTTCTTTTGTGTTCATCAGAATAAAGAAATTCATAATGGTTTGGAACAACTTGAGGGTGAGTAAATGATCACAGAATTTTCAGTTTTGGGTGATATATCCCTTTAAGCATACTCTTTTAAAGTATATCTCTTAAAGTATATAATTTCCGTAATAAGATCTCTTTAAACATTTTAACCTTCTTTTTCACAACATCAGTCACTTGTGAGTTTCATTTTCCATTAGGATATCTCAGAAGGTTGCTGAATTTGTGGCCAGTTAACAGAAAAACAGCTCACTAGATTTTGGAACAGTTGTCCTGTCTCCATGACTTCCTGTCTTCCTCTCTCTGTCTCACATCACATGAGTCTCTAAAGTGACTCTTCTGTCTGATTCCATTATTAGTCAGATGGAGATGATGACAGACAGGTGTTTGTACCAAGATATAGTTTTGTTGAATAATTTGTCTCTAGAAGTAAACTAAATCTTACAAAACCTCATCAGTCTGTAGTGTGTGTGTGTGTGTGTGTGTGTGTGTGTGTGTGTGTGTACAGTTGAGTATCAGGAAGCATTTTAACATCCTCATAACCCAGTGCGAGATGTGAAACGGCACTAGTCTCAGCTTGCATGACTAGTTTAAAGATAGCTGCCTTTATTAGTTTCTGATTCTCTCTCTCTCTCTCTCTCTCTCACACACACACACACACAACAGATATGTGGCAAAAGTTCTATATTGTGCTTTTAAATTCCATGCATGCTATGTAAATCAAACACATCTGACCACCACGACAAACAACCTCAGCTGACATCATGATACATAATGCATGATATGAGCCATCCACAACTTTTTTGCTTTAAAAGTTCAACTCAAAAAAATAAAAATCTAATCTTCTACTCTCTCATGTCATTCCAAACGAATATGCATTTCCTTACTGTATACCATGACACAGGTTTGAAATCATAACACATACACCCACACACACACAGACTGTACATTCTATCCCCTACACTACCCCTACCCCTAAACCTACCCATCACAAAAAAAAAACATTCTGTATTTTTACATTTTTAATGTAAAAATACAGAACAAACACACACACACACACACACACATACTTGTATATATGGTTTATGGGGACTCTCCATAGACGTAATGGTTTTTATACTGTACAGACTGTACATTCTATCCCCCTACACTACCCCTAAACCTACCCATCACAGGAAACTGTCTGCATTTTTTGAATTTCAAAAAAACACTGTTTAGTATTTTTTTAAGCCATTTGGTTTACGAGGACACAGAAAGTAGTAATACCGATGTTATTATACACATTTGTGTCCTCATAAACCATATATACAAGAACACACACACACATACTTACAGTCCATCCATCCATCCATCCATACATATGTATTCAGTTTAGCATATAAAAAGAGTACTTTCGGAAATAATATAAAAGAATATACTTGTGTGAACTGAATGTAATGTTTTCAGACACTTAAATTGTATGTTATTTACAATTATATTAAATGCAATTAGTTGAACTTAAGAGAGCTTTTTGACCCACTTAAGTAGGGCTTAAAGGTGCCATAGAATGGAAAATTGAATTTACCTTTGCATAGTTAAATAACAAGAGTTCAATACATGGAATGACATACAGTGAGTCTCAAACACCATTGTTTCCTCCTTCTTATGTAAATCTTATTTGTTTAAAAGACCTCCGAAGAACAGGTGGATCTCAACATAACACCGACTATTACGTAACAGTCAGGATCATTAATATGTACGCCCCCAATATTTACATATGCCAGCTCATGTTCAAGGCATTACACAAGGGCAGGACGCCTGGATGTGCACAGCTGAATCCTCAGACTAGGTAAGCAAGCAAGGACAACAGCGAAAAATGGCAGATGGAGCAATAATAACTGACATGATCCATGATATCATGATATTTTTAGTGATATTTGTAAATTGTCTTTCTAAATGTTTTGTTAGCATGTTGTTAATGTACTGTTAAATGTGGTTAAAGTTACCATCGTTTCTTATTGTATTCACAGAGACAAAAGCCGTCGTTATTTTCATTTTTAAACACTTGCAGTCTGTACAATTCATAAACACAACTTCATTCTTTATAAATCTCTCCAACATTGTGTAATGTTACCTTTAGCCACGAAGCATAGCCTCAAACTCATTCAGAATCAAATGTAAACATCCAAATTAATACTATACTCACATGATCCGATGCATGCATGCAGCATGAATGACGAACATTTTTGTAAAGATCCATTTTGAGGGTTATATTAGCTGTGTGAACTTTGTTTATGCAATGTATATAGAGTCGAGAGCTTGGGGGTGGGGAGTGCAAGATTTAAAGGGGCTATTTTAATGATGCCCCAAAATAGGCAGTTAAAAAATTAATTAAAAAAAATCTATGGGGTATTTTGAGCTGAAACTTCAGACACATTCAGGGGACACCTTAGACTTATGTTCATCTTGTGAAAACACGTTCTAGGGCACCTTTAAGTATGTCCTTTATTGAAATTTCATAATTACTTTAAATATGGTTAAAGTGTACTGCCGAATGTACCAACAAGCACATATGGGAAACTAAAAATTTACTTTAATGTAATTTCTTTTGAAATTTAATAAATTCAAAATCTAATAACTTTGAATTGTATATCATAAAATAACACACTTTAGTTAAAATTATAATCAAGTACTTTACATGTGCTTTAGTATGTTTGTCAACACATAAAAAAAATGTGTTTTAATAATCTTTTGTCAGGCTTTAAAGTACACTTAATTTACTTATTTTTCCCTTTAAAATGTACTTTTATATATATATATATATATATATATATATATATATATATATATATATATATATATATATATATATATATTGTTTTTGTGAAGTTTACTGCAAGTGCACTTCTTTTTCAAAACGGACTCTATGCTTAAAGAAGTTTTGGCATTTTTAGAAAAGGAAAAAAAAAAACATCATTATATATGTATGAACATCATTATTATATATGAACATCATTATATATGACATTTACTACGGATTTTATGTTATCGTCATATTTTGTTAACTTCGTCCTAACAAATTTGTCCCCAAACATTGGCTGTTAACCCTTATACACATATTTAGAGAAACGGATGAGTCTGAGAAATGCAGGGCTTTCCTAAAACCCTCTAGCTCAAACCAGCCGTGTGTGTGCGTGTGTGTGTGTATTTTTGTCTGTGGTTATCCTTCAGGGTGTCATAGCTGCATGCAGTGTCTTTGTAAGAGCACCTAACACACACACATACCCCTGAGGGACAGAGGCTGTGCTGGTGACCTCAGGCCGCTGTATCTTAGGTCTGTTTCACAGAGAAAAAGAGACAAACACTACATTACACAACCTATGTGTGCCACAACCACACACTCGCTGGCACAAACAACACCCACTGGTTTTATTGCCCACTTTATTATTACTCTGAGTTGTTGCACTCAGCTCTTCTGCCCTGACATGTTTGTCATGATGCAAATCTTTTCAATTTGTGGTAGCTGGGAGCTAAAGAAAGACTTAATCTGATTGGCTATGAGGTAAACTTCTATTCCATTAGCCAACCAATCAGCATTGGGTGAGGAAGTGACACCAGCAGCAGACTGCTTATAAGTAGACACTCATTTTCTATCATCATCGTGCCTTTGGTGTGTTTATTCACAGTGCAGCTGTGCTATAACGCATAGTTCTCCCATTGTTTTTACCATTGTAATAGTTTTATAAAGAAAGAATAGAATACTTGCTGTAAATTCTACAATAAAGACCAGACAGCATCTCCAAGAATCCATAGCAAAATACAGTCATTTTAAAATTCAGGATTTTTTTTACTCTAAATTTCTGTAAATGAAGGGAATTTACTATAAAACTTATTTAATTTGTTACAATGTAGGTACAATGTAATAAAAACATTGTCTATTTACTGCAGCTCTGCTTGAAGTAAACATGGTATTATTTTGCTCTAGTTTGTGGAGTTTTATCTAAGTTGCGTTTGTCCTCAGATGTAAACTGAATCTACCAAAACCTCCATCTAGAGACATCCTCATATTGAAAAAAAAAAAAGTTTCATATATATATATATATATATATATATATATGTATATATAGGGGGCAAGGGGGGGCAAATGTCCCTCATATTTTTCCCGATGTGATCCGTCAGCTCCAGTCCACTAATTTGGAATGGTTAAGGCCCGGGTATACTTCATTTCCCACGTGCCCCTCCGTCTCGCGCACAGTTCAGCGCGCAAGTCTTTCTAAGATACGCCTTTGCCCCCTGAGCACGCGAGCCATTCAAAGATACTCCTTTGCCCATGAGCGCACGGGCCTTTTAAAGATACTTATTTGCCCCCTGAGCACGTGGGCCTTCTTAAAGATACTCCTTTGCCCCCTGAGCACGTGGGCCTTTCAAAGATACTCCTTTGCCCCCTGAGCGCACGAGCCTTTCAAAGATACTCCTTTGCCTTCTGAGCGCGCGAGCCATTCAAAGATACTCCTTTGCCCCCTGAGCACGCGAGCCTTTCAAAGATACTCCTTTGTCCCCTGAGCGCGCAAGCCTTTCAAAGATCCTTCTTTGTCCATGAACGCAGAAAGACGTGTTCAGCGCATGCACAGGGGCACCGTCCATGGTCATAAAAATTCGGATGCGCGGCCACTGTTCAGAGAGTCAAAGCTAGTCCACAGTCTATTAAACGTTTGCTCGAACGCCATTTATCCCTTCACAGTGGCATATAGCGGATGAGCATGCAGGGCTATTCAATTATTTTTCTTATGATCATGCTACTTTTATTATTAAATTAATATTGCAATTCATTTGCGACATGGCATTTTTCTTTATCACCAGTTGCTCGCAAAATGATGGACACTGATATATATGATGGACACTATATACATATCGTCTACATCATTTCCTGTGATAATAAAATTAAATGAATTAGTAAAATGAGTAAATAAACAATCAGCAAACTTAAACTTGTTTGCTTAAAATTTCTGCGAATAATTTGATGATGCAGGTACACTGTATTACAACGTAAACATGAAATATGAGAAAGTCCTCATATTTAAAATAGCTTAAAACACATACTAAACAATGTTTGATTATAAATGTAAAAATGCAGAATGTTTTCTGTGATGGGTAGTTTTAGGAGTAGGGGTAGTGTGGGGGATAGAATATACAGTTTGTACAGTATAAAAACCATTACACCTATGGAATGTTCTCACTTTGATAGCAAAACAAACCTGTGTGTGTGTGTGTGTGTGTGTGTGTGTGTGTGTGTGTCAGTTGCTGTAGGCTGTGCTTAAGCTGTGAGAGCTGAATGATTGAATGTTTAAAATGTGAATGAGGGTTGAACAGTGTGACATGGCTACATGATGGAGCGGTCTGCCATTTACACGTTCATACGGTGATGAATATGTCCTTCTCAAATAGTTTGTGTGTGTGTGTGTTTGTGGTCCTGGTAAACGCTACGGCAATATCCAAAATCCTTGGAAATTTCCAAAATCCTTGCCCTTGTAAGGACATTTTTTGGTCCCCATGAGGAAAACAGCTTATAAATTATACTAAGTGATGTTTTTTTTGAAAATGTAAAAATACAGAATGTTTTCTGTGGTGGGTAGGTTTAGGGTT
The DNA here is from genome assembly GCF_018812025.1 of Megalobrama amblycephala. Taxonomy (NCBI): domain Eukaryota; kingdom Metazoa; phylum Chordata; class Actinopteri; order Cypriniformes; family Xenocyprididae; genus Megalobrama; species Megalobrama amblycephala. Next base: position 26,370,461 of record NC_063065.1, on the reverse strand, counting down.
AGGGGATAGAATATACAGTTTGTACAGTAAAAAATTTATTAAACATATGGAAAGTCCCCATAAAACTTGGAAACCCTGTGTGTGTGTGTGTGTGTGTGTGTAGGTGTGTGTGTGTGTGTGTGTGTGTGTGTGTGTGTGTGTGTGTGTGTGTGTGTGTGTGTGTGTGTGTGTGTGTGTGTGTGTGTGTGTGTGTGTGCGCATGCATGTGTGCTGTTATTGTTTAATGTTTCTGTATTTAATGCAGTCACGGTCACTGACTTGATGCTGGTTCTCCCACAGGAAGTGCTGCCATACATCTGACGTTCTCTGTTGTGTTATGATTCTGTTTGTGTTTTTGTTTGTGTACAGTGATTCAAGGTGAAGGCAGAGCATATGTGTTAGCAGATGTGTCTCCTCAGAAAGTTATGCTTGACCCTGTTCTTTGTGCGTTAATGTGCACTTATTGGGGCGAGAAATGCAGATATGTAACTTCAAAGAGATATAAACACACTATATTGCACAGCCCCATACATTCACACACCGTTTCTGGAAAGAATCCAGATTGCTCTTCAAACGTAGAGTATTACACACATTTCAGATCCATTCTGATATCCTGTAGCGCATTGAAAGTGACACCGCAGGTCTGTAGTAACCGAATGCGCCATGAGAACGGATGTTACAAACTTCAGAGGCGTTTAAAGATCATACCTGTGGCCAAGTCGTGTTATTCAACCCCGCAGAGTGAACACATTTCAGCGCGCTGGAGCACAGGAAAGGGTGTGGAGAAGATTTGACTGCCTGTCAGCGCCTGTCAGGTGTGTGTGTGTGTGTGTGTGTGTGTGGTGGAATCCTGAAAGTTTTAATCAAACCGGGCATCTAAGGAATCTTCCCACAGTGTGTGTAACACCCACAGACACGCCCGACACACACATACACGTTTACTCATGAGGACATACCCTTAACTTCTATTGTTTTTATATCAACTTCATTATAATGACTACAGACTACTAACCCCTACACCTAAGATATATATATATATATATATATATATATATATATATATATATATATATATATATCTTAGGTATATATATATATATATATATATATATATATATATATATATAGTTATTTAAATAATGAAACTTTTTTTTTTCTTACTGAGGACGTCCTCAGATGTCTCAAGAGGAAGATTTGACAGATATCACATTTTGTCCCCAAATAATAGCTAAGCAAAACCACACACACTTTTTCACTTTCTCGCTGATCTTAAACATCCTAAAGTTTGGTTTCTGATTGCATTTCTGCTCCATTTTTTCTTTTGAGTGCTCCATATTTTAATCTGTGCTGTAGACCTGTGGCTCTTGTCGAATGTGGCGTGATGTCAATCATTCTTGCGATCCATCATCATTACAGTATCACAGCTCTTTGCTGCAGGGCTTGAACCTTAAACACCCCCCTCCCCCCATCCCTCTCCTCTCACACAAGAAATGATTGAAAGCCATGTGAAATTAGACAAAATCAAGACGCAATAAAGGACATGTGAGTGTCCAAGTGCTGCTCCTCAGTGAGACAGCAGTGTTAGAGTGAGCGCACTGTCCTGAGTAATCCAATCCGATGAGGCTAGTCCCTTAATCTCTGTCTAGGGAATCTGATTGCTCTAATGCATTTAGTGAAACTCAGGCAAGGTTTTATTTAATCGTGCACGCTGGCACTGCGGAGGGGAGATGAGAAAAGTACACAATCTTTCATCATACAATCATCCAGTACTATTGCATTTACTGTTGTTCTGTTGTTCTTACACGTGGGTGTGTGTTCTGTGTGTTTGATCTATAGGGGATGCAGGATTTGTTGTTCATGTGGTTTTTTGTGTGTGTGTTTTTTTTTTTTTTTTTTTTTTTTTCGTTTTTTTTATGAGGTACTTATTGAGTTACGTTTGAAAAAGTATGATTTGAAGCATTAATAATTATATTGCACTTGAATTACTGTATTTTACAGTTTGGCAAACAAATTGGATTAATATACAAACACATTTTTAACATAAATCTGCTTGACACTACAGAAAGCACTGATAACCACAGTATTACCACAGGAAGGTGAACTCTCACATCGCAAAAACTGGCATTTGTAATTGCTTTTGGCCAGTAAACATGAATTTAAAATGCTACAACATATGCTATGACCTATGACACTAAAATAACACAGTATTACTACATAACTAAATAACAAAATATCTTGATATACACAATAACCAATAAAAATGACAAAAAACAATTTACATGAAATGTTGACAAATGTCAAGGCAGGGTCATGCAGGGTATTCTGGCAATCATTTTACATCATAAATAAGAAAGTGTTCAACATCCACAAATAATAATAATAATAACAATATTAAACATTATTTTACTATACTGTCTTAAAAGAAAGTGCTGCTTTTTATAATTCCCACAGTATTCGCTTTTTTAAGCCTCTGTGAGTGACACATTAACCAACACATGTGATTAAAAATGTGTGTTAACCTGAGTGTGTGATTTAGTGGCTAGCCATGTAAGTAAGCTGTTCGTGTTGAAGGGGAAACGACTGCAGCCTCGTGTTTAAGGGGCGTTGAGTGGCACATGAGGGGTTTATGGGGGGATCTGTGACACGGACCCCAGCTGTGACTTCAACTTTAACACATAAAGAGCTGTGTGCATATGTGTGTCTACCTGCATGCTGTTTCTGTTGTCTTCACATGACGACATATCTATGTGATTCACTTTGTGAATCAAATTTCAATCACAGATGATATACAAACACTCATCACAACTCAAAAAGTGTAATCAATATGTATACTGAATATTTTCTACCTAATAAAAAAATTCATAGTATTGAAAAGTGTATCAGTCATTTCTCAGTTGATGTTGACAGTGTGTTTTTGTAGCATAAATGAGGGATTAATTGGGATTAAAGGCCTTGGCCTTTAAAGGGTTAGTTCACCCAAAAATGAAAATTATGTCATTAATGACTCACCCTCATGTCGTTCCAAACCCGTAAGACCTCCGTTCATCTTCGGAACACACTTTAAGATATTTTAGATTTAGTCCAAGAGCTTTCTGCCCCTCCATTGAAAATGTATGTACGGTATACTGTCCATGTCCAGAAAGGTAATAAAAACATCATCAAAGTAGTGCATGTGACATCAGTGGGTTAGTTAGAATTTGTTGAAGCATCAAAAATACATTTTGGTCCAAAAATAACAAAAACTACAACTTTATTCAGCATTGTATTCTCTTCCGGAATCCTTTCCATTGAATTGATTCCATTGAATCCTTTCATCTGTTGGCATTGGTAATGCACTTTTATGTCACCGTGGTTGTTTTTAGCGATTAGGACATCCGCGACATGCACACTTACGCACCATTTTAAAAAATATAGCAATACCAAAATACAAACAATGTAGAATAGCTTGAATACAGCGTCCGTCTCCCTCAGACTGTAAACGAAGCTTGGGCGCACTAGATAACACGTCAGCAGCGTCTTACATCAGCAGCATCACTGCGGAGTCATGAACCACATTCCGGAGCAGAAGGGGGCGTTAATGCACCAATAAGCTGGATGCCAACCGCCGTAAAACAGGAAAAAAGAAGAAGAAGAAGAAGAAGCATGTCGTGAAGAGTCATGAACGCGGATTGACAACAGACCCGGAAGAGAAGACAATGCTGAATAAAGTCGTAGTTTTTGTTATTTTTGGACCAAAATGTATTTTTGATGCTTCAAAATGTTGCGGATTTCCTAATTGCCAAAAACAACCACGGCGACATAAAAGTGCATTACCAACGCTGACAGATGAAAGGATTCAATGGAATCAATTCAATGGAATCAATTCAATGGAAAGGATTCCAGAAGAGAAGACAATGCTGAATAAAGTCGTAGTTTTTGTTATTTTTGGACCAAAATGTATTTTTGATGCTTCAGCAAATTCTAACTGACCCTCTGATGTCACATGGACTACTTTGATGATGTTTTTATTACCTTTCTGGACATGAACAGTATACTGTACATACATTTTCAATGGAGGGACAGAAAGCTCTCTGACTAAATCTAACATATCTTAAACTGTGTTCTGAAGATGAACGGAGGTCTTACGGGTTTGGAATGACATGAGGGTGTCTTTAATGACATAATTTTCATTTTTGGGTGAACTAACCCTTTAATGTCCCAACAGTCCTTAGTGAATTCTCGTCATCAGAGAACAGACTTAATGCTGCACGGCTGACGCATCGAGTTCACACGAAACAAAAAGTTGATAGCTAGTTGATAGCTATCTATCTGTATATAATGAAAATGACAAAAAAAAAGTTTTTAAAAGTATGGTTGTGATCTTCCTACAAAACAAACCAAACATATTGATGACTCATCTTGCATTCATGGTCGTACAATTTTTATTTATTATTTATTATTATTATTTGTCCTATTGAGGTGTTTCTAGAATAAAAATATCCCTCTTCCTTAATTAAAAATACCACCTGCTAACAACTAGCAATAACAAAAAATGTTTTAGGCTCATATGGCAAAGCCTGGCTATTTTCCTCCCTACCTTCAGTTTCAATAGGAAATAAGTCAACACAGAAAAGAAATCTGCACTCATCAAGCTATTTCAGTGATCTTTTTAGTCTGCTTTGTAAGGGGTCATGACATGAGAAATCAAAATTTTCTTGATCCTTTGACACAAGTGTATCATTAAAACATCCAAGTTTCATAGCTTAAAACATTCTCTTCATTATAAACAAAGTATTTTTTATTTTTTTACCATGTTCTAAAATCTATTTGTTTGGATATTGTGGGATTTGTGACGTGTGATTTGTGGCAAATACTTTTGTATATGACTGCCCCTAGAGCAAGACATTAACGAATAATTATACATTATTGCACCATAGGCCCGCCCACTGGCGTTCAGAAGCTTAACACCTGGCGCAAGTGTTGTGTCGTGGCGCATCAAAAGACATTATAATAAGCCATTATAATGACACTATCTACTCTGGATGCAGTATTCAGATCCCCATTCAATTTTGATGTACTCCACGTGCTTTAGCCTGCTGACAGTAGGACAAATGGAGGAGTAAAAGAATGTTCGCTTTGTCATGTCTGGTTTAAAGCTTGTTTGCATCGATGGTTTATTTTTTAAAGTCCCCCTGCAATCAATAACTTTATCCCGTAACTCAACTTTGATAATCAAAATGACATATTTAAACGTTTTTTTCCCCCAAGTGAAACTAATTTCTTCATGCCTTAAAATAGTTTGAATGTAACTACACCTTTGCCTCATTTAGAATACGCAGACCATGAATTTGCAAATTAGTCCCCGCCAGAGGTGGAAGTAACAAATTACAACTACTCACGTTACTGTAACTAAGTAGTTCCCTTTCGTGGGAACTATCGACGCTACGTCGGATGACATGATGGGAACCCTCTGTATTTTGTGTTTGTGAAGGACCTCTGTATCCAACCAATGAAAAGACGTGACGTCAGAGGCGGGTGACGTCACGGATCAGGAAGCTATAAAGCACACCTGAACACAAAGCACGCCAGCTTCTGTTGTCTTCAGCAAGCGCTCTCTGTATCTTGTCTGTCTTATTTATTGTTGTCTGTCTGATATATATTCACACAGTGATATCTTCGTCCGAGGACAAGAGTTTCAAAGCACAAAAATAAGACAGAAGCATTATTATGGCGGAAAAGCAGCAGCAGTTTAGAAAGTGTACTCCTCCTTGTCCACGCTTCATAGTGACAGGAGATACACACGACATGTGTGTGAAATGCCTGGGGGTTGAACATGCACAGGCGGCTCTCGAGGGAGCTACACTGCGTACAGCTCACCCTCAGAGTGCTGCGATCTCGCCAGGCGCTCTTCGAGGAGAGCGCCGAGGCGAGTGTTCCCCGCGGGTCTGGTCCCGCTGCTGCCGAGGCACAGCGAAGGCTGCACTCGTGGGGTTCACAAATGGATCTAGCGGAGGGGGAAGAGACGGGCGCTGCCCTATCGCTTCCCTTACCCACTAGACCCAGTGTCTCTCCTTTGGTGGCGGAAGCACGCGTAGCGGTTTCTTCCCCCCGAAGAGAGGCACCGACACTCAACATATCTTCCTCCGAGGAGGTTGATGTGGAGAGTGTCGATGAGGAACCGCCATCCTCATCCCCTGCATACGAGGAGCTATTAGAGGTAGTGACCAGGGCAGTAGAAAAGCTGAATATTGACTGGCCCGCAGAAAAAGCTGAAAATAAAGCCAAAAGTAAGCTAGATGAGAGGTTTCTCCCGGTTCGGTCACTACCTCAGCGTCGGGGTCTACCGTTTTTTCCCGACCTCCACACCGAGGTGTCGAGGTCGTGGAAGAGACCAGTCCAGTATAGACTGTATAGCCCGCAAACATCGCTGTACAGCAATATAGTTGGACTGAAACGCCATGGCTATGGGGCGATGCCTCGGGTCGAGGAGACGCTTGCGAGCCATCTCTCGCCCGAATCTGCATCGTCCCACAAGACCCAGACGCTGCCCACCAAGCCACTAAAGACAACTTCTAGCTTGGTGGGCAAGGCTTATTCGGCGGCAGGTCAGGCGGCTGCATGCCTTCACACAATGTCGATCTTGCAGGCATATCAAGCCAACCTGCTAGGGGAAATTGATGAGAGCGGGGAAGCGTCCTTCGAAGCATTGCATGAGATCAGGAAAGCAACAGATCTAGCTCTCCGGGCCACCAAGGAGACGGCCAAATCCATCGGCCGCTCTATGGCAGCCCTGGTGGCCACGGAGAGACACCTTTGGCTCAATCTTTCAGATATTAAGGAAAGAGACAAAAGCTTGCTTATGGACGCGCCGCTGTCTCCTGATGGCCTGTTCGGCGATGCAATGTCATCTGTCATCGACAGGTTTCAGGAGACACGGAAACAAACAGCGGCATTCTCCAAGATCATTCCCCGCCGCTCTCATCCCCCCGAGGCTGCTGGGCGGGAGCAGCCTCGGCCGACAGCCAGCTCCTCAGCCCACAGGGCACAACAGAAGGCCAGTGTCGCCTCCCGCACTCCCCCACGTAGATCCTGGGGACCGGGTCGGGCGGCACAGGCGAAGCCTTCCGGGGGTAGGGCGGATCTGAGGACCGTCATTATCTCCTGGAAGGCTTCAAAGAAGAGATCCTGACATCCATAGCGCAGGATCTCTCGAGAGCAGCCCCCTCCGGGAGGATTCGGATATCGGATCCTCCCCGGTGCCCTCAGGGGACCGTGCTGTCAACCCTGCCACCCAGTGTGCGTCAGGACACAGCGGTCTCCGCCGATCCTCCGAGGAGGGTCGGTCAGCGCGTGGTTTGTTTTTCTGCCGGTGCGCCGCGTCAGATAGACGAGCCAAGTGCTCAAAAAACACCAGAGACCAGTCTCGAGAGGCTGGTTCCCTTAGTAGAATATTTGGAAGAATGGAAAAGTCTCCCAAACATTTCGAAGTGGGTGCTGCTCATGATAGAACAGGGTTACAGAATTCAGTTCGGTTTTCGTCCGCCCAAGTTCAAGGGGGTGCTTTCCACAGTGGTACCCCCAGAGCAGTCTCTGGTGATGGAACAAGAGGTTACGACGCTTTTGCAAAAAGGGGCTATAGAAAGGGTTCCCCCTCCCAGCAAAATGTCGGGCTTTTACAGCCGCTACTTCATTGTTCCAAAGAAGGATGGAGGGTTGTGTCCGATCATAGATTTACGTGTACTAAATCGATCTGTAAGAAAGTTGAAGTTCAAAATGCTTACACTCAGATCATTCCTCAGATCAGGTCCGAGGACTAGTTTGTAGCGATAGATCTGAAAGACGCATACTTCCATGTATCCATCCATCCTTCTCACAGGAAGTTCCTCAGGTTTGCTTTCAGGGGCGAAGCTTACCAATACAAGGTTCTTCCCTTCGGCCTCTCTCTCTCACCCCGCACGTTCACGAAGTGCGTGGATGCAGCACTGGCTCCGCTGAGACTCCAGGGCATCCGCGTGCTGAACTATATCGACGATTGGTTGATACTAGCTCAAACAGAACAACTGGCAGTTCAACATCGAGATGTTGATCTGTCGCACATGAAGAGGCTTGGGCTGAGGCTCAACGCCAAAAAGAGTGTGCTGGTCCCGAGTCAGGTTGCAAACTACCTAGGTGTAATCTGGGATTCCACCACGATGCAGGCGCAGTTGTCCCCTGTTCGTGTGAGTTCCATTCTCGGGGCCGTGAAGGGGGTGAAATTAGGCCAGTCACTCACTGTAAAACAGTTTCAGAGACTATTTCTCGCTTATTGTCCAAGCTGGCCAGTCGCATCCTCCTCTGGTCCCAGGGAAAGCTCCTCTCGCTGAGAGCAGCTTACATCCCCGGGCGGTTGAATGTGGGAGCGGACGCCCTGTCGAGGCAGGGCGCGAGACCGGGGGAATGGAAACTCCACACCGAGGTGGTGGAGTTGATATGGAAAACTTTCGGTCGAGCTCAAGTCGATCTATTTGCCACAGAGGAGTCAGCTCAGTGCCCTCTGTGGTACTCACTTCAGCACCCAGCACCTCTTGGGCTGGATGCCATGCTACAGACGTGGCCGAGGCTACGTCTGTATGCGTTCCCCCCAGTCTCAATGCTCCCGGGAGTTCTGGAGAAGGTTCGCCAGGAGAAGGTCGACCTAATATTGGTGGCCCCTTACTGGCCGACCAGAATATGGTTCTCAGACATAATGTCATTACTTCACGGCTCTCCTTTGGAGCTTCCCCTCAGGCAGGATCTCCTGTCTCAAGCGGGCGGCACGATTCTCCATCCCCGCCCAGAAATGTGGAAACTGTGGGCCTGGCCCCTGAGGGGGCAAGGCTCATAGGAACTGGTCTCCCAACCGAGGTTGTGGAGACCATCCTTCACTCCAGAGCTCCCTCCACGAGGAAGTTGTACTTATATAAATGGAAGTTGTTCTCTATGTGGTGTGGACAACGTAATTTGGACCCGGTCCATTCTTCAGTCTCGGACGTGCTTCAGTTCCTTCAGGAAAAGTTTTCGGAAGGTTTAACCCCTTCCACACTGAAAGTATATGTGGCCGCTATTTCGGCTCATCATATCCCTGTAGGGGGCTCCTCGCTGGGTCGAGACCCCCTAGTAGTATGCTTCCTCCGTGGTGCACTCAGGTTGAGACCTGTGGTGCGCACGAAGACCCCGACCTGGGACCTCGCTATTGTGCTCCAAGGGCTGGCTGAGGCTCCCTTCGAGCCGATAGAGGAGGTGTCAGACAAGTTCTTGACACTCAAAACCATTTTTCTTCTGGCTGTCTCTTCTCTGAAGAGAATTGGTGATTTACAAGCGCTGTCAGTTGCTCCATCTTGTCTTGAGTTTGAGCCGGGTATGGTGAAAGCCTTTCTGCATACCAGGCCAGGCTATGTTCCAAAGGTTCTAACGAGGGTCCCAGGTCCCATTGTACTGGAGGCTTTCTGCCCGATAGATAGATAGCTGCCAGGCACTCGGAGACACGGCGTAATTGGAATTGCGTTCCCATCACGTCATCCGACGTAGCGTCGATAGTTCCCACGAAAGGGAACGTCTCGGGTTACGAGTGTAACCCCTGTTCCCTGAGTAAGGGAACGAGACGCTACGTCATGTGGCCGTATCTCCTGCATACCTGGTGCGCTTGCTTCAGACATTTTACAGAAGCTGGCGTGCTTTGTGTTCAGGTGTGCTTTATAGCTTCCTGATCCGTGACGTCACCCGCCTCTGACGTCACGTCTTTTCATTGGTTGGATACAGAGGTGCTTCATGAACACAAAATACAGAGGGTTCCCATCACGACATCCGACGTAGCGTCTCGTTCCCTTACTCAGGGAACAGGGGTTACACTCGTAACCTGAGACGTTTTTTTCGGGTTTTTGTACATTTTTGAGTACATTTTTAAATCTGTAATTTTACTTGTACTTAAGTACAAATTAAGCTAAGTAATCTACTTTGCTACTTGTAAAATCACATTCCGTTACTGAGTATGGCAACAATTTGAATATTCAAACCTTTAACCGGTGTTCTAAGATTTTCGGTGACACTGGGCGGAGCTAACATGAATATTCACGAGTTTCCTGTTTTGTGTTAAAGCACCACTGAAAATTTTAGTGCAAAAACTAGTATGGGCTACAACTGTTTTGATTTGATTTTCTTTTAGTTCACTTGATAAGATAACTTGTATAAATGTATCTGTGATGGCATAGCCTAAGAAAAGTTTCAGTTGTGATTGTTTTGTCATTGCCTATTGCTTTCTCAGTTGATGGCTTGCATAACTTTAACCAGACATTATTATTTTTAAAACATATTTATTGAGAGTTAGGTTTATGTTTATGTTTTTGTCATGCATGAATTAATGCATGTAAACCTTCTTATCTTTTTCTGCAAAACACACAATGCTCTATATGAATAGAAACATGATGAGACTATCTTCCTAGCACTTTCACAAGGTTTTAGTTTAATTCTACAAGCTTTCCACAACAATTAAAATGTTAAAATTGAATTACAAGTGGTTACATTGATCAGCTACAAAACTAAAAGTTACTAATGCAGGTTTTATTTACAAATATTTATATGGAGAAGACATAATTGGCAAAAGTATGAGGAATATTGTTGTTATGTGGATAATCAGACATATAATATATAATTGCTTGCTCAGGTGGTAAATAAGACTTTATTAAATCCTAACGTGAAGTGTTATTTTTATTTTTTTATTTTTTTCATATTATTAGGAAACTTTGTCAATCTTTTTTCCCACAAAATGATGCATTTCATTGACAAAACATTTTAATGTGGAAAAAACATGATGCACTGTGAATCAGGATTCAATTTAACACAGTGGTGATATAGAACTAAGTTGTGAAATGGGCAAACCTGCAGTATTCACAATGAAATGTTTTAGTTCTATTCTACAAGCTTTCCATAACAATTAAAATGTTTAAATTTGAATGACATTTATTTAGCAGCTAAAAAAGTATTGTAATAAGTACTGTAGTAAGTATTGTATTTTGCATGTAGTAATTTGCATATCTGTAATATCAAAGATGAAATTAAATAATGAGAGTAGTTTCATTTTGAATAAAAAAGAGCAACTGATTCTGTGTTGAAATTTTATTCACAAATGAGGAGAAGTCATGACGTATATGACATATAATAACACTTTATTTAAACACACATTAACACACTTTGCACAGAGTCTTGTGATCTCAGACAAATGAAAGTTTGGTCTGCTCATGCAATCCCAGTGATACCAGCCTTTGCTACTGACACATTCAATCTAAAATATATAATAAAATGACATTACATCAAACTTGTATTATTAAAATTTTTAATACACTGTCATGTTCAAAACAAAGTGAAAAAATAAAGTGTCTGCTTTGTCTGGTGTACAGGGATATTTATTGGCAAAAGTCATCTTCTTTTGAAACGTATCAAGGTTATATTAGCTAGACATTATATTAGTTATCACATGCATAATTCATCATGGCCTATTTGGATAATCATTAAACTATATTTAAAGTACATTAACATATTTTCATGCATGTGTGCAATTTTGGAAACATATAACAAATTCAAGTCTACCTAGATTAGAAGTGCTTCTGCAAACTAGGAAAGTTTACTGCTGCCTTCACCAGTTTACAATTAACATTATTATGCTACCATACATTTCAGCAAACTTTTAAAACTAAATGCTTTAAAGACAAGGTAAAACAGAAACAACAAAAATAGGCATCTTAAAACGCTATTGGCTCGTTTAGCAAATCCTAACGACACCTCTTGCGAATCATTGGCTGTGTTCATGTCAAACATAGCTAACACATGACACGCCATAACACAATATATAGCATTTATAAAATATTGTGCATCAATAACAGTTTGAATATAAGCTTGACTTTGTTTAACGCTGAAACATAGGCTAATTACCTTTAATGTAAGCTGAAGAACATGCACTAACATTTTCAGAATCGCGTTAACACAAAATAGGAAACTCGTTAATATTCATGTAAGCTCCGCCCAGTGTAACCGAAAATCTCAGACACCGAATATTTCAGAACACCGGAATATCGGTAGCCAATAAAGAAATCCGATCATAAACGGACCAATGAAAACCCTGATATTTTAGCCTACTAGCGACGTGTTTTCATTCCCTCATTCCTCTGACAACAAGTCTGACACACCCGCCTCCTCCTGTCACTCACACGTTTCAGTTACAGAGTCTGAATGTCAGCACGAGATTGCAGGTATTGCACATAATTTTAATCACACCCGCAGATTTCTATGGCGTATTTTCATTACAAAGGTTTTTGAATTATTGAATTAAACCACTCCATTTAAATTGATTACTGTTACGAGTCTTGCGCTTTTTGAAGCTTGAAAATAATGATTGCCTTTACAAAATGGATGGACAAAAAAAGTTAGCTAGATATTAAAATATCTATGATATACAGTATGTGGTGGTTTTAAAATGATACTGAATACTGATCATTTTCAAGGTACTGAATTGAAGTTAGAAATTCCAGTATTGTGATCACTAATTCATGCACTTCATCAATAAGGTGAAAGTGCTTTGTTTAAAGTAGCTATTTTCTACTTAGACTTATGATTTGATTGAATATTTTTTCATAATTTATTAAATATCGCCGGCTAAAAAGTAATTAGTATTTTTAGTACTTTGAGTAGTTTTTGAGAAGAGTAATTTGTACTTTTACTTGAGTACTTTTTTGACTACAGTACTCTTACTTGTAATTGAGTAATATTTCAGTACTTGTAACAGTACTTGTACTTAAGTACAAATTTTCAGTACTCTTTCCACCACTGGTCCCCGCCTCCACTCAATCGCACCAGCTCATACTCCCTGATCCACTCAGTAAACTATAGTAAATGCTACACTATGGCAAGTGGAAATATTGGTTTAATAAAGCAAGAACACCCTCAGTTGATACTGTAATAATATCATATTGACTAAACAAATTTGGTAAATGCTCCAGTGTGTATTTGTGTTTGCACTTTGGAGAACACCAAATGTTTCTATTTACTACGTGTTTTTGTAACAGTGAGCAATGTAGCCAATTGTTGATCTCTTGAATGCATGTCACCATTCAGGGGTTTAGTCAGAATCCACTCACCACTCAAAATGCCAACATTTTTGTTCAGTGCGGAGTTCTGCACACTCGCGAATCCTCTCACTATCAAAGTGTAGAAACAATGTAAATAAGAGATTCATTGTGCAGTGTAGACAACCTCATTGATTATAATGGAACTTTGTGAGATTGCAAACTGAGACGAGTGACAGATTTTTCGTGATTATAAAGTGAGTGCTGTTTACATGCTTTCTAGGCTATATAATTCAGAATTTGAATAAAAGTGACACATAATGGCAATTGATATGATTAGCCTTTGGCTAGACTGTTGTCAAACAGCTAATAATTTGTTGCACAAACCATTTTCCTTTCACCATCTCAGACAGCTGCCTTCTAAAAATCAGCATCCTTAGAAATAATGTTAGGAAAACCCTGCCCTGCAAGTTGACTGGATTGGTTACAAGCTTGTGATGGTAGGAATTGGGGCACTTTCAAACCGTGTTTTTGAGACACTGTAGACACTTTGGTACACTGTAGTTTTAAAAAGAAAATAGGCCTATTCAGCAATGGTGTTGACTGATGAATTTGCACATGGTTTGTCTTAAAACATATTAAATACAGACATATAGACAACATTTAAAAACTTGATTTCCACGACAGGGGGTCTTTAATGGCGTTCTGGATCGCTGCAGAGGATTATAGGCTATGTTTGTATTGAGCATTTTACTGCAGATTGTAAATGAGACAGTATAATGGAGAGTTAGCAAAAAAACTTTTGTTGAAAAATGAAGCAGCTACAATGCAAACCGTAAGCTATTTTATAATCTATCATAAATTACGGTTTTAATATGGATAATGTTTTCATTTTTTTATATATATATATATATATGTTATTTACACTTATTAACATAAGTGAACCTCATGGAACTTATTAAAATAATAATAATAATAAAAAAAAATGTAACAACCCCTTTAAAAACAGTAAATTTAGATTTTACCACATAAAGCACAGGTACTTTAGGTACAGTATTATGTGACAAAATTTTTATACAATTTACCTAACATTTGTTAAAATGGGACTTTGTTTGTATTTTTTCCTATTTAACCAAGAGGTCAATCTGTGACATTTACATGCTCAACAGGGATGGGCAAACTCAGTCCAGTGGCCTGTTGCACAAAGCCGGTTTTAGTTACCCAGGTAAATTCAAGATTAGTTTGAGTAAACTCTGGTTTTTCAGGCTTATGAAGGTGGATTGGTTTTTAGCGGGGTTCATTGCTATGGTAACTTGCTACACAGCTACACGGAGCAGGATTTATTCAAACTGGCCCAATCAGCTATGAGTAAAGTGACACGTATCTGATGCAATAAAGACACTCCCCCTGTATCTCTCGCTCCAAATTAAATCAGTTTATAGTGAAAACATTTTAGAGACAAAATTGCTCATCTTTTGCTGCTAATTATTTATTATATTTATATTATATGAATTATGTATAATTCATATAATAGTATATTCATATAATTATTATATTACTTGACAATTAATATTTAACTTTGCTTTTAAATTTATATAAATATACTTGCATCGATATATAAAGCTTTTAAACAAATTAAACTCATGTGTATTCATTTGAGCTCTCTGTGAATCTATTATAAATTATTATATTATAAATTATTAGGCATATTTCTTTGATTCACATGCATTGATATAGTCAGATATTTTCTTTCAGCTGCTTTCTCAAACCTTCACTGCAGCAGTGTTTATTCCTGCCTTGTAAATGCATTTAATATTATGATATTTTTCATAACGATCAATTAATCTTCAGAAGAGAAGTGAATTGCGCGGCTATCTCGCGAGAAGTGAATCAAAAGGATGCTCTGCATGTTCCGCGTGATTGGCTGTTTTACATGTCACACTTTCAGGTGCACACGCTTCAGAGTTAATCGCAAACTCTGGATTAAACCAGAGTTGACAGAGAAAGTTTATACCGAGCGTTGTGCAACATCTGATCCTGATCTTAACCAGTTTTGATTTATCTGGATTTGTCAACTCTAAACCTACTCTCAAACTCAGAGTTTGTTCAACTTGCTTCATGCAACAGGCATGTTTTGCAACAGGCAAAGTTTTGTTTTTCTGATAAAACTCACCTGACATTGATTAGTTGGTTCAGTTGTGTTTGATTAGGGTTGGTGCTAAACTCTGCAGGACAGTGGCCCTCCAGGACCAAGTTTGCCCATCCCTGCTCTATAACATCTTTTCACTAAATGAATTGCTTATAATATCTTAATATTTTCATGCTTTATAGTAGCATTTAGCAGATTAGATCTGAACGATAAAAGCTGTACGATATAGTTTACATTTTGTAATGACACTGTAGATATACTTTGTGTATGTGGATAAAGTTGGACATATTTATATATCCAGCTTTAAAGAGCTGGGATTGGGCACCCCTGGTATAGGGGCTGCATTTAAAAGTGGAGTAAGTAGAATTTCAAAAACACTTTTTGGAAGTTAGTCGGGCCAACACCAACAACAAACATGTAACCAAACAGCAACACCCTCATCCCCTCAATTTTGACAGAGGGAGTGAGTCTACTCATATGTATACTTCAGGCATATCCATAGACCACAATGCAACACGATTGTGATGTCACAAAAGCAACTCGCAGTGTTAATTTACCTAAAAGTGATCAAGGGCTTAGGGCATTCCATTTATTCCCAAGGGTTCTGCCAGTAGTGGGCACTCATTGCAATGCAAACAATGACATACATCCGAATGAACGAGACAGAGGGAAGTTCCTGAGGGAAAGGCATAAAAAAGTGGACTTAAATGTAGGTATGCAAGCAAGAAGCATAACCTATATACAAGCCCCGCCTCTGCAGTGCCACCCCAAACATATTGACATTTGAAGGTGTTTGACACTGCTGCCTCTTTGTTTTGGCATGCGTGAAGCACAGAGAGGAGGAGGTCGTTTGGATGATTAACAGGAAAAGCGAGCGAGCGAGAGCGTCTGGGGTTAGTGGTAGGTGTTCCTAGGCCCCTCTGGCAGGAGCAGCTGGAGTCTCTAAATTAGTGCTGGGCTTGATTATGCGCCGTTCACCCTCTCCGGCCCCTCCTCTGAGTTTAGCTGCAGGTGAAACTCGCTGCCAGTCGGCCTTCTGCCGCCCCTCTCTCAGGCTTTTGTCCTCCCGCACGTAATTGTAACGTGCATGGTGCCGCACTGCAAATGTGCTCAGGGTGTTTCAGAGTGTGTGTGTGTGTGTGTGTATGTGTGCGATGCTTTTCATCTGTTGACTGTAGAACCAGCCCATATCTCAAACACACGTACACAAACACACTTCCCTCTAGTGGAACTATTAGCCAGCATGGAGTAGCTCGGTGATTCCCAAACAGGGATACACATCCCCTAAGGGGTACTTAAACAGGTTCCAGTAAGGATTTGGGTTATACAGTATGGATTAAGTAAAACCTACAAAACAGAAATTACTTAAGTTATTTATTCATCAGTTATATGTAGTTAATCCGATTATTTATTCAATAATTTTTTTGTAAAACTTTGCATTGTTTGTTTGAGTATTCTGAACAACCTGACACAGCAACTAGCTCCACCAATTGCATGTATTTCTGTTTTGACCAGTGATGCATGGGTATTCGTGTTCCTATTTTTGCTGATGATATTGGTTATGAAAATGCACATTTCCCTTTGACATTTGTACAAATGATGCCATGTTTTGCACCAAGTAAAGCTTCAAATGATAATTATATGTCAGCGTACACAATGACTTTTGTTAAGCATCTGTTGTTAAGCATCTCATTGACATTTCATTCATATTAAATTTGTCGTTTCCACTGGTGTCGATAAAGGGATGCCAGAGCATTGTTGCCAGCCCTGTGGTACTATAGAAGACAAAATGCTGAGAAACACTGGAGTAGATATTTGCAGAGGGGGTACCTGTCTTTCTCTCTCCCCGTCTTTCTCTGCCGGGTCTTTGTGCGTGGGATCCTTGGGTGATTTGGGATTTCTCCCGGTTGCAGGCCTGGGGGAGGACCGGTAACTGAGCCACCAGCCGAGGGAGCTGGACCAATTACACTGTTAGGATAAATGTAGCACCATGCATGGATTGTGGTACTTAACAGGCCGTATGAAGGCAAGCTTCACCAGGGTATTTTAAATGGAAGGGAATTTAAAAACAGATTTATGGGGCAGTTAAAAATAGTAGGCGACTGATTTTCCTCCCCCATTCGTTTGCCTCTTTTCTTTTTCATGAAATGATAGATCTGCAGAAAGAGGGAAAGCTGTCCCCAGCGGAGCGGCCCAACACAAATTGACAATTTCAATCCTGTAGCATAATATCCTCATCGTCTTTCCTCTCTTCATTTCTTCTGTCCTCCTGACCAACAGTGACATATTAAATTAAGCCTTAACTAAATCTGAGTTAATGAATTATTCCAGCACCTATGATGTGATTATTTTAATTAATGGGACAACATACCTGCCGCCACTCTCATCTGCTAATGAACAGTGCGCTCGGCTCTAATGTCTTTTTCTGACACCACCCATAACACCCCCCCCCCCCCCCCAAAATAATGGGAAATGAGTGTTTCTGTGTCTGATGGCCAATTCCCTCCTGTGAAACAGAGCTTTGTGAATCAGTGCTAGCCTTTTCCACACACGCGCACACACAAAGTGGGTTGTACTATTTTGTAGCTGCACGTAATAGGTTGTCATATCATATTTTCTGCTCCTCTTACAATAGTACTGTGGTGGTACAGCAATGGTATCAGATGGTAATATATGCCATTGTCACTTTCAGAATGTGTGTGCAGCTGAATATTTACCTCTGCACATTCACCACTGCAACTGACTGACAAAAATATTTGTGATAACATACTGTAACACACTGTTCTCTTCTTTCCCCTTTCCCTTGTCCAGAACTGAAAAAATAACAAAATACATTTTCTTTTTTTTGTTGTTGTTGTTGTTGTTACTGTGAATATATTTGGAAAAGCACTCCATGTTAGTCACAGAATATATTATTATTCATTATTTATGTTATTATAAATAATACACTTGCTGGATAGGTTAATTAAAACAGTGCATAAACTCACAGATATTATTTTCATTTATGGATTTTATTTCATTTTAAAAACTAATTTATCTTGAATGTGGTTACATAACTGCACAGGAAAGCTTTTAAATACACTTGATAACTCTGGTCTCTGACATTTTCATCTGTAATGTCATAAATAAAATTAACACTCTTTTCGAGTTGGTTAATAGATTTAAAATTGCACATTTCTTTAATTCAGAAAGGGTTGCTAGCTTAATCCAAGATTTACATTTTTCTAAAAATTAGTGTTAGATGGCTAAAACTGTCTGATAGTAAGGTAACATCGCATAAGATAATGAAAGACTACTTGCATATCAAAATCATAATAACCTAGTGACTGGTTGTAAGATAAATGCTTATTCAATATACTGTATAAATAAATGGTGTACCAAACAATCATTAAGCAAAGATGATCTTTCCATCACCATGAGGTAAAAATGTCAATCCACTCTGCCAGTGTCACTCAGAGATGTCGCTTTCTGTAAATTTCTTTAGAAAACTGCTTGTGGCACACTTAAAGGTGCCCTAGAATTAAAAATTGAATTTAGCTTGGCATAGTTAAATAACAAGAGTTCAGTACATGGAAATGACATACAGTGAGTCTCAAACTCCATTGTTTCCTCCTTCTTATGTAAATCTCATTTGTTTAAAAGACCTCCAAAGAACAGGCGAATCTCAACAAAACACCGACTGTTACGTAACAGTCGGGATCATTAATATGTACGCCCCCAATATTTGCATATGCCAGCCATTCAAGACATTACACAAGGGCAGCCAGTATTAACGTCTGGATCTGTGCACAGCTGAATCATCAGACTAGGTAAGCAAGCAAGGACAATAGCAAAAAATGGCAGATGGAGCAATAATATCTGACATGATCCATGATAATATGATATTTTTAGTGATATTTGTAAACTGTCTTTCTAAATGTTTCGTTAGCATGTTGCTAATGTACTGTTAAATATAGTTAAAGTTACCGTTGTTTATTACTATATTCACGGAGACAAGAGCCGTCGCTATTTTCATTTTTAAACACTTGCAGTCTGTATAATGCATAAACACATCTTCATTCTTTATAAATCTCTCCAACAGTGTGTTAGCTTTAGCCACGGAGCACTATCAAACTCGTTCAGAATCAAATGTAAACATCCAAATAAATACCATACTTACGCGATTAGACATGTTGCATGACGAACACTTTGTAAAGATCCATTTTGAGGATTATATTAGCTGTGTGAACTTTATGCTGTTTAAGTGGGCGGGGAGCAAGAGGAATTAAAGGGGCCGAAAATAGGCAGTTAAAAAACTTAAATTAAACTGCCCCAAAATAGGCAGTTAAAAAAATGTATTAAAAAAAAATCTATGGGGTATTTTGAGCTGAAACTTCACAGACACATTCAGGGGACACCTTAGACTTATATTACATCTTGTAAAAAAATGTTCGATGGCACCTTTAAGCGTGTTTAGATTTTTCAGATGAAAATCTAATTTGGATTAGCTCCTTATGAAATTGGGTCAAATAACAGACAATGTTGCTTTGTGTCAGCATGATAATTTGACACACATATAAAAACAAGTTTTGTTTCTTGTATTCTAATTTTAATGAAAAACCAAGGGACCCCCTGAATATCAGTTCACCAAATTAGGTTATGTATGTATTTACTTATAATTATTTTTATATAATTATTTATTTTATTTAATAGAGAAAAACATTAAGGTGAGAGAGGCCTGAATTATTTTAAAGATGTGGTCGAGACTATTTTTAAAGCTATTATGCATGTTAATTTTTGGTGAATTTATTGTTTAAAAAATAATGGACATAGCAAATCATGGTCTTAGACTGTGACATCAAGTAAAGTCTGGCCTTTAAAAAAAAGTTCCCTTCCAACCTCCTGTTTAAATAGGAAGTCAACACAGAAAAGTAATCTGCACTCATCAAGCCAATTCACTGCTCTTTAAGAAACTGTTTCTGACCTAAAAAAGGACTTTTGTTTATGTAATGATGTCAGTTTGTGTCATATATTTGTCTTAAATAAAACCAGTAAATTTAAATTTTACCACATGTAGCACTGAAGGTTTTGCAATGTACCTAACATTTGTTAATTTGGGATGCTGTACTTTTTTGTAACCAAGAGGTCGGGATGTTCACTGTTTATGTTTACATAAGGTATGCGAGCAGGAAGTACAAACATATTGACTATATCTATATACAAACTCCACCCCTGCAGTGCCACATATTGACATTTGAGGGTGTTTGAAGAGTCTTTTGTAGAAAATGCCAAATGTGCAGTTTCTGTTCAGTTGCTTCTGTTGTGTCTCATAGTGTGACTGTAACTGACCGGGATCTGTTGAAACACGAACACACAACTGTCACTCTGCTAAAGAGCTTCATTTTTTAATGTAGAGAAGCAATTAAGCAAAGTATACAGCATAACAACAGCCAACAATCAATGCCAAAAACATCCACCCAGTGCTGATGGTGTTATGACACACCTCTTTAGAAATGCCTTTATCTCTTCTTCAACCGTGCCAATCACCTCCATGACCACAAACTTGGAAAAAAGGTTGGCCTGTTGCACTGTGCTAAATTTTATAACTGAAATTTTGGGCTTGAGACAAAATTAATCCTATTTGTATTATTTGACTTGAAGCATAACATTTCTAAAAAGATAATTATTAAGATGCAGGCTGTTTTTGCTCTGTACCTATGGATAGACACATTGGCAGACTGAAGAACCTACTTTTAGTGTACACTACTTTTTGATATCTATATACATGTAATTCATTTTTTTTTTTTCACAAGTCACCATTATATGGAAGTTGTGTAGTCGTTTCTTCTCTATTGTGACATATATCACAATTAAACTGCTTCTCGAAAAAAAAAAAAAGAAGAAAAGTAGGACAGAACTTGATTGGATCGCTGTTATTTGATATTGCTGCAAGCTCATGTGAGTGACAGGTTGTCCTGTCCTTGTGCCGAAAAATATTTAATCAGAAAAGAGATGTCACTGCAAGTGGGAAGTTATTTTAATTAAAGATAATGAGGGGACATGAATTTAAAATAATAATAATAATAATAATAATAATAATAATAATAATAATAATAATAATGTGCATGTATAAATTATTTAGAATAAATACTGCAATATTCCATTAAAAAAAAAAAAATGTAAAAAAACATGGTGACTTTAAATTGTGTTTCTCCAAATGAGACAACTTCTTATCTAACCTTCACAGACTAAATTAAGAAACAGGGTTCAGTTAAAAATTTTACTAGCTAGTCTATATGATATGCAACTTTTCACATTAACTTCATGTTATCATTTGTGAAAAATAAATCAATTTGTTTTTAACAAATTCCCTCTTTCATTCCAACAATGCCACAAGAGCTTGTATGGGTTTTGCAGTGCCACTTCAATTTTGTGTATCAATGAGGATGTCAGAATGAGATACAACTGATCGTCCAGTCAAAGTCGCCAGTTGTGACAAAAGTATTGTATAAAGTCTATGTACACTGTGCAGTATGTAATAAAAGGCTATTGATGTCACACAGTCTGCCTTAGCTTTTTTGCACGATCTAATTTGTGTTCTGTTGAACACTTTGACAAGTAACAGTTGTGAAGGACAGCAAATAAAAATTCACAGCGTACACTCTCTGTAGTTTATGTTCTACAGTAGCTATTTTCTGAAATGATATCAAAAGAAACTGGATATTTTTCTGTAGTGTAAGTTTTAAGGATGTACTGTATGTGTGAAGAGGAAACTCTGATTTAAACATATACAACTCACAGGATTCTTACATCAGACACTCGCTCACAAGAAAACACCTAGTTCCCCGTGTTCATCCTTGTGCATTCATGCGTTCAGACTGAGCCCTGTAGATCTGTACTTGAGTCTGTGGTCTTTGTCAGACAGTAACAGACAGTTGCAGTAAATGCGGCTGTGTTTGATATTTAAAGTTCAGGCTCCACTGACGCTGAAGGCCAGACCAAAGGACTGACGTGCTATCATTTACTCTGCTGTCTCTCTCACTGAGAGACAGGAACAATTTCACTGTAGTGCATAATACACTGCAAAAGACCCGAAACTTATTTTTTCTATGGGACTCTAGCTTCAGCTTTCCCACCTAGTAGTATGTAATAAAAAATAGTTATATAAGCATTAGACAGTGAGATTAAAGGAATGCTGTCTTGTATTACAAATATTATATATATAGCAGGGCCGTAGGAATGATTTGAGAAATGCTATGTTTATAAAACTTATCATCTTTGCTCATAAATATATTCATGATGTGATGTCTGGCAACAGCTGATTTGCTGAAAGTTGGTGATTGAGTGCTAACTATGGTAGGATAACCATTTACCAGAGCACCTCCATTCAGGCCACTGCTGAGGCTATGTTTGGCAGCAACTCCCGAGTCTTAAAGTTGTAATTTTATGCAAAATGTAGTGTTTGCTGGGGGAAAATAGCCTGTTTAAAGTGTAAACACTGTAACTGTGGAACGTTCAAAGCAACCCAACATGTCCACCAATTAGTTTGGGGTAAGACTATCTGTTTTTCTAACTAATTGAAGATAAGTGGAGCATTCAGAAATCCTGTTTGTAAACGGGTGATGCTAGTGGTGCAGAAATGTTCACATATGTGTAATATAACTCTTTACTATTAAAAAGGCACGTTAGAAACAACAAAACGTAAAGACATATAAAGGCAGTTCCCTTTCGATACTCTCACTCATACTGCGTATGGGGAAAAGCTCCTTTTTTCCTCCTTGCTGAAGCCTTTTTCAATAGCGCAGTGAAACTGCACATCTGATCGCCTTTCGCCGCTGGAACGAGCTCTCTCCGCCGTTGAAGAGGGCCCGCAGAGAACAGCTGAATTCCGCCGCCGGCTCCCGCCGGCGCCGCCGCAGACTGCCGCCCAGAGCGCTGCTCTCGCCGCCCGCCGCGAGCTTCCGGTTTCGCTTTCAGCGAGTCTCCTGCTGCCATCCGGCGAGCGCTTCACAGCGCCTCAACGCGGTTTTCCGCCGCTGTTCAGAGCATCCTTCCGTGGTCTATACCGCTCTAAAAGAGCCCCCCCAAGCGCCGTTTTCACGGCGGCGGCGTCTCAGTATGCCGCGCCACGCCTGTGGCACCTGCAGAGCCCCTCTGCAGGACGACGACGGCCATGGTGAGGAGGATGAGCGGCTCGGAGGATGAGCAGCCCGGCGACTCCATGTCGCTCGCAGCATCTGAAGCGGAGGAGTGGGTCGGCGACGAGGAGCCCGCCCCCCTGCCGTCACTAGAGCCCATTGACTTCAGGCCAGGAACGAACGCCGAGTTAATCCGCATCCTTTCTAAGGCCGTCAAGGAGCTCGACCTGGAATGGGCCACACCAGAGGAGCCGACTCGCAGTAGGCTGGATGAGTGGTTTCTGCCGGGGCCCCGCCAGACCCCTCGCCAGCGATCTGCGCCCTTCTTCCCCAAGGCTCACGATGTCTTGGCTCGCCCCCTACTCCAGGCCATAGGAAGGACCATGGCCAACTTGGTTGTGTTGGAGCGCCATCTCTGGCTTAACCTCACGGAGATCAAAGACGCAGACAAGATGGCCTTCTTGGATGCCCCTGTCTCGCCCTCAGGTCTCTTCGGGTCAGCCGTGGAAGGGTTCACCGAGCGCTTCTCGGCCGCGCAGAAATCGTCCCAGGCAATGTGACATTTCTTGCCAAAGCGCTCCAGCTCTTCATCCGCTGTAAGTCGGTCCAAACCTGCGCCGACCCAGCCTCAGAGCAAGCCTGCCCCTTCCGCATCACAAGCAGCGCCACCTAAGGAGCAACGCCTGCGGGCCCGCCCTGCGAAATGCTCCACGATCCCGAGACGCCAGGGTCCCCGCCCTAAGATAGTGCTGGACCCAACGCCTCCGGCGTCTTCCTGATCCCGCAGGAAGAAAGAGGATGGGGTCAGGTCTCGCCACGGCCGGACCGCCCAAAAGCTCTCTCGCTTGCATTCCCTGCCACCTCGCTTAGCTCCGGGTGCTGGAATTCATCGGGTTATGTGCCCTGGGCCCACAACGACTGTGGCCACACAAACCACCGTTCTAATGGCGAACCCAATATTTTTAAATTACCAAAAAGAGAGCAAATTTCCTCATCTTATAACGACGGTGCAAAGACCCCCGCACAGCGGTCTGTCACCGGACGCTATTCAGCCCCTGGTCACACGGGTCGAGGCCTGGCAAGCCATCCCCGGAGTGTCACAGTGGGTCATCGGGACTATATCCAGCGGCTACTCCCTGCAGTTCGCCCGAAGGCCACCGCGCTTCAGCGGTGTGGTCACCACTTCAGTCAAAGCGGACGACGCTCATGTCCTCCGCACAGAAGTGACGTCTCTGTTACAGAAGGGAGCCATAGAAATCGTTCCCCCCGCAGAGAGCGAGTCGGGCTTCTACAGACGCTACTTTGTTGTCCCCAAGAAAGATGGCGGTCTCAGACCCATCTTAGACCTCAGACTTCTGAACCTCTCCCTCATGAGACGGAAGTTCAGAATGTTAACGTTGAAGCAGATCCTCGCGCAGATCCGCCCAGGGGACTGGTCCTTCTTGCTGGACCTGAAAGATGCGTACTTTCACATCCAGATAGCCCCCCGCCACAGGCGATTCTTGAGATTCGCCTTCAAGGGTGTGGCCTATCAATACAAGGTCCTGCCCTTCGGGCTGTCTCTAGCTCCCCGCACGTTTACCAAGTGCATGGACTCGGCGCTTCTCCCTCTAAGAAAAATGGGGATCCGAGTTTTGAATTACCTCGACGACTGGCTCGTACTGGCCCAGTCTCGTACCGAGCTAGAACACCACAGATCCGTGCTCCTCAGCCACCTTCAGTGCCTGGGACTCAGGGTCAACTTTGCAAAGAGCTCACTGCTCCCCAGCCAATGTATCACGTTCCTGGGCGCAGTCTTCGACTCAGTCCACATGAGGGCTGTAGTCTCCCCAGAGCGCGCTCTGACGATTCAGAAGCTCTCGGCATCAGTCAGGAACAACGCCCGCTACCCTCTGAAGACTTTCCAGAGGATGCTAGGGCTGATGGCTTCCGCCTCCCCGGTACTGCAGCTCGGCCTCCTACGTATGCAGCCTCTGCAACACTGGCTGAAACTCAGGGTTCCACTTCATGCTTCTTAATGAAGGTCAATCAGGCCTGTGTTACAGCTCTGAGACCTTGGACGAACCCCAGCTGGTTCAAGCGTGGAGTCCCCCTTCAGGCGGTATCAAGAAGGAAGGTGCTCTCGACGGACGCCTCCAACACGGGTTGGGGAGCCGTTTTCGAGGGCAGACCGGCCTTCGGCTCGTGGACCCACGTGGCCATCTGCACATCAACTGCCTCGAGATGCTGGCAGTAGAACATGCCCTGGCCACGTTCCAGACGTTCCTGAAAGGACACCATGTCCTGGTCCAGTCGGACGGCATGACGGTCGTGTCTTATATAAACCACCAGGGAGGCCTTTCGTCCAGCCGCCTTTGTGCCCTGACAAAGTGCCTCCTCGAATGGGCAGCGCCCAGACTGCGGTCGCTCAGAGCGACGCACATACCTGGCAAATCAAACCTTGGGGCAGACATGCTGTCACGGAGCAATGTCCCCTCAGACAAGTGGATGCTCCACCCCCAAACGGTACGGAAGATATGGGAACTCTTCGGGAAGGCAGAGGTCGACCTCTTCGCCTCAGAAGACAGCTCTCACTGCCCGACCTTCTTCTCGAAAGAGACGGATGCCCTGGCCCAAGCCTGGCCCAGGCTCCTCCTTTACGCTTTTCCCCCGATCGCAATGATCCCTTACGTGATCAGACGAATCAGGGAGGACAAACACAGAGTCCTACTGGTGGCCCCACTCTGGAGGACCCAAACCTGGTCCTCAGAGCTGTTCAGGCTCTCCACAAGAGACCCATGGCCAATCCCCCTGAGAAGAGACCTCCTCTCTCAGGCGAACGGGACGATCTGGCACCCCCAGCCCCAACTGTGGGCTCTGCACCTATGGTCCCTCGATGGGAGCCGATAAGCCTCCCCGGGAACATTTTGCACACCATTTCTCAGGCTAGAGCTCCGTCCACCAGGCGTCTCTA
Organism: Megalobrama amblycephala; assembly: GCF_018812025.1. NCBI lineage: Eukaryota > Metazoa > Chordata > Actinopteri > Cypriniformes > Xenocyprididae > Megalobrama > Megalobrama amblycephala. Next base: position 26,344,211 of record NC_063065.1, on the reverse strand, counting down.
TGCCCAGAAATGGTCGGTCTTCGTTGACTGGTGCTCAACGCGCAGCGTCGACCCTCTGGAGAGTGACATATCCCAGATACTGTCTTTCCTCCAGGAGCGGCTGGATAGTGGTCTCACCCCTTCCACGCTCAAGGTCTACGTTGCAGCCATTGGAGCGTTCCACGCCCCTATTGCTGGCCAGGCGGTGGGCAGAAACGGCCTTATTGTCCGTTTCCTAAGAGGTGCTAGGCGTCTTAACCCCCCTAGACCACTTACTGTTCCCTCTTGGGACCTTTCCACTGTCCTTGCAGCCCTCAAGGGTCCGCCCTTTGAGCCAATGCAGTCAGCTGACCTTCGGCCCTTAACGCTCAAAACCGCTCTGCTACTCGCGCTAGCATCGGTTAAGCGCATCGGCGACCTGCAGGCCCTCTCTGTGAGCCCTGCATGCCTTGAGTTCGGGCCCAACGACTCTAAGGTCATTCTAAAACCCAGACATGGCTATGTCCCCAAGGTGCTCTCAACCCCGTTCAGAGCACAGGTTATTTCCCTCTCAGCGCTACCTCCTTCCACGGACGAGCGAGAGGTGCATTTACTCTGCCCCGTCAGGGCATTGAGGATCTATGTTGAGCGGTCTCAGCCGTTCAGGCAGTCAGACCAGCTCTTCATCTGCTTTGGCGGCTGCACCAAAGGGTCTCCGGTCTCTAAGCAATGCCTCTCGCGTTGGATAGTCGACGCAATTGCTCTATGCTACTCCTCTATGGGCCTGGACTGCCCCATAAGAGTAAGAGCCCACTCCACTAGAGGCATGACCTCATCCTGGGCGTGGTCTAGTGGCGTTTCTCTCAAAGACATCTGTGAGGCGGCCGGCTGGTCCTCGCCGTCCACTTTTGTCAGATTTTACAATTTGGACATCCCGACCTTACATGCTCGGGTCCTTTCGGTGTGAAAAGACGGCCTCTCTGAGCACCGTCATCACGCTCTCCCAGGGGCCTTCCGGCCCCTGTGCATCTAGGGTTCGACAGCTTTAGCCCCTCACATATCCTCTGGGCCCCCCCTGGTGCCCACGTTATGTTTTGTCGTTCCCTGTCGCGGCATGGCGTGATTGAATATGTTCTCCATACGCAGTATGAGTGAAAGTATCGAAAGGGAACATACTCGGTTACGTACGTAACCTCGGTTCCCTGAGATACGGGAACGAGTACTGCGTATTATGCCGTGCCCCAACACTCAGTATTGTCGCTTCAGTCGAGTTAAACTGAATCCATGGCGAAAACACCGGCTTATATAGCCATAAGCCACGCCCGTTTTGGCAGGCTTGTTGGCGCGCTGTTTCACCATTGGCTCACTCGACTACGCCGCACCGTCATTGGTTCAAAGAGTTCCATTCCTTTGAGCCAATAGACGTGCAGTTTCACTGCGCTATTGAAAAAGGCTTCAGCAAGGAGGAAAAAAGGAGCTTTTCCCCATACGCAGTACTCGTTCCCGTATCTCAGGGAACCGAGGTTACGTACGTAACCGAGTACGTTTCCTGGACAGGATTTAAATAAATCCAGGAGTAGGCCTTAATTTAGAATAGTTCATCATTCATTCATTAATCTGTGAAGCAGATATCACTTGCTAGCAAATTGCTACATTGAAGTTCCTTTAAAATATATATTTATATATATATATATATATATATATATAATGTTTATGAAAGAAATAACAGAGAATACTAGTTCTGATTGAAACCTGAAATAAAATATATTTAAGATAAATGCCACATGACTTCAAAATAGGCACTGCTTTGCTACTAAGAAATATACTTAAACTAATACATTTGCCACCATGCTTGTTTTCAGTTAAAAAAAAAGTGCCTTTGGGCATCTTGCTCCAGGCTTGTTGTCACTGACATGAGAGTGAGTAAATGAAAAGTCCATTTTTGGGTGAAATATTCCTTTATGAGACTTTAGGGACACTTTTGGTAGTGTTTTACCATGCCAGATAACAAATGTTCAGACTTTTAAAATAGTCCCAGATTTCTCTTCTCATTCGGCGGGTAACATGTCATGGGCCATAGTAAACATTGCACTGCACAAGAGAGAGAATGATACTGAAAGATATATTCAGATGACAGACTGCATGATCAGGACTGCTGTGGCTCCTGTTCTGGCCTGGAGCCGTGTGACACTGATCCGATCTAGTTAAACAACAGCTGTTTATGATTTCAAGGGAAATCAGAGGAAAGATTCTCTCTGGAGACGCTGCTCTGTGCCAGGCACTCCTCCTCTTCACAAATCAAATACCTGTACAGAAGCCTGTGGGTGTCAACTGATTCCAAAACTAACCAAATCAGCCCTTCATTGTACCAGAGCCTCAATAACAGCTTGTCATTGCATTTCAGAAGTAAGGAAATCTGGTTAAGAGTTTGAAAAGAACTGACCTTGAGAAGGTTAAAAGTTTGATTGGCCCCAATTGTTGTAGGATGTCATTCAAGTTAAAAATCAGTGCCACAGGTTGGTCAGGTTAGAATAGGTGTTTGTGTTTGTGTTTGTGTTTGAGAAAGAAAGAAAGCAAAAAAGAAATAGAATCAGGTTATGTCAGGTTTGCAGTCCTGCCATGGATTGAAATGATTAGTGAGCTGTTTTATAGTTTCGTCTGGTTGGGGCTTGTGAATGTTTGCAGTGAGGTTGTTTGGATTCAGAAGTGGGCGGCACTCTCCAGCCATGTGGACCACGACTATAAATCCCACTGAAATGATGCAATGGGGCAAATTATAGAGGTTGAAGTAATCAGTAAAGTTGGCGTTCATGATGCTGTAAATTCCTTTAGATTACACTTTGCCAATACATGATATATTTTCTTGTGTGCCAGCTACCATATGCTGAATTTGACCGGTAATAACTCAATGAACTTGTTACTGAGTACGTTTGGACTTCACAAAACATCATAAATGGGTTTCTCCTCCCTTCAAACAAACTTTTTAAAACTCAAAAATATAGTTTTTCTTATGGCCCTTTCACACAGGACGCGGAATGTGCTGCGCTCGCTGCTGGGTTCAGCGCTACGCTGGCCAGAGAAAAGTAGGCAGAGTTTTCGAAACTTTTAGCGGCAGTTCTATACGTCTAGTCATTTGATTGTTGTTCCACCTTTCGGTCAGCAGCAAAATATGTATGTCCCGTGCTAAGAAGCGAGCGATAGCACTAGCCCTGCTAGTAAGAAGAAGAAGAAAGAGAGCAGCTCTTGACAATGTCTGTCATGTCTCCATGACAAAGCTTTTCTCTCAATCGCAAACTTGTATTGCATAGCTCCGGAAATTCCGACACACACAGTATTAGCTGTTCATCCATTTTGCTTTCTGCGCTTGTTTGGATGCCCCGTTTCTATTGGTCGTGCGGGTAATCGTCACAGAGCGCAGCAGCAAAAGTTGAACTATTTTGAACTTTGACCACGGTGCGCGAGCAAACTCGCCAATGGTGCGCTCCGCTGCGTGTGCGCTTTGGTCAACGCAGCAACAAAACGTCCTGGCATGGCGCAAGCCATTGAAATAAATGGGTTTCATTGTGCAGCGCATTCCGCATCCTCTGTGAAAGCCCCATTACAGTGTCAAACTTTGACAGACATACCTCGAAGGTGAATTCTGTCTCTTTTTTCCCCCCTCTGTGGACCATTATAAACAAATGTCAGTTCCACCACATCTAATTTTTATGTCGTTTTATTAGATGGCATTTAGTTCAGGACTTTTACATTTTTGGGGTGAAAAATTTAAACAACTCCTTTTTCTGGGTGGTTTCTAGAGTTCATGTATCCTAAATTGATTCTTTCTTTTCTCTACACTGACACTATTGTCTCCTTGGCACTTTAGATAATCTCTTATTAGGGGCAAAATTATTGTTGTGGGAGAAATAACAATAAGGGACAGTCATCATTTTCCTAATATGTATTAGAAACATAAATTATTTTCACAAAATAAGTGGTTTAAATGTTAATTTTATTCTTTGATATTCTTTGTCATTTGGAAATTATCAATTACCAAGGCATCCAAATTGTGACATATCCATGTTCTATTCTCTCAACTCTAGAAATACTAAAAAGTCTAATTTTTTCCATGTTCTGTTTAGTGATCTGTTTTTTGCACTCCTCTCTCTGAGAGATCCTGAGAGAGAACCTTTCCTGTCTGTATGTCACTGTTCCAAGCAATGCAAGGAAACACATGTCTCTGTTTAATTATGGTTATATGACCATCATAAATAGACTGGTGTTATGAAGGGAGATCCTTTATGGGAGTGAAGAAAACCAAACTCACTCTTTGAAGTGTGAAATGCACTCTGCTTAGAGCTGTAAAACCGCTGAGCTAAACACACTCAAATGATATTTACTTTTTCCATAGAGCACCTGAGTTTGATGTCCAACTTTATTGTGCTAGTAGAGGCATTAATTGGTTATTTTAAAAAGATTATACAGCCCAACATAAGCGTTTTATATACTGAAATGCACATTGGCAGCACATGTATGGAGGCTTGATGTATGGTGACAAGGTGTAAGTCATTTTCTAAAGCAAACACAGACGCGGTGGCTTTACTGGGCCGATTACCTGAACCACGGGGAAGCACTCGTAAAAACCTGAGACCGCTGATGCTTTCTCCTGTCAACGAACATCTCATTTAATCACTTCAGTAAAATAACAATTCTGAATATTATTTTTCTGAGTGCATGCCATAAGATTGGATAGTTCAGAAGTAGGTGTGAAATACTTAATACTGCAAACCATTGACAAACTAGCTCATGTTCACAGAACAAATCCCAATAATGGCCTGGCAATGCAGATTCATGATCTATAACATTAAAAAAAAAATCAGACCTTACCTACAGTATTATGCTGTGCAGCTCCTGGTCCAGGCTCTTGTCACCACAAAACTGGACTACTGCAAGCCTTTACTAGCTAACCCTCCAAGTAATCAAGTCTTTACAGATAATAAAGAAAGCAGCATGCCTAGTGGGGGAGGGGGAGGGCGAGAACAAATTTTGGTTTCCATAGTTAATATTTACAGTAGTACTATTAATATAGAAAAAGTTCCTGCTGTAAAGCAATTCATATAATATAAGAGACACCTGTAAAATCTACATCATGTCTACATCAAACTTGGCCTATTTTAAATACATAAATCCATAGTAAAAAGGATACTGTCTGAAAATAAGTGTCAGAGAACGGATGTGATGCAATACATCATACATTGTCGGGAAAATGTATTATTTTATTTACTTTTTTTTGTACTTGTAATAAAATCTGCAATGTAAAGACTGATGCAGATACACATGTGTTTCTTATCTTGCTACTGAATTGTTTGTATTCACTGCAGTCTTCTCATTGCTTTTCTGTCTTCAACTGGCTGGTAAAAAAAAGATAGAGACTTATTTTATTTGAAGATAGTCACCACACAAATCTTCTGAGAATGTTTGTATATACATATATATTACAATCACCACACAAATGAATGAGTTGTTACGGTAATATGGATTTCTTTTCCCCATAAAGCAAGTGCGAAGGGGATGATGCGTTATTCACTCCATCTATAGCCAATATATGCACACTTGTGACTCCAGATCATATGATTTTTTTTAATACACAAGTTAAATACAAGTTGTAAACAGCCTCCAGTTAAAAAAAGTAAATCACTTGGCAAAAGAATTGTTTATTATTAAAGGTCCCGTTTTTCGTGGTTTTTTGAAGCTTTGATTGTGTTTATAGTGTGCAATATAACATGTGTTCATGTTTCGCGTGTAAAAAAACACAGTATTTTTCACATATTTACTTATCTGTATACCGCTGTTTCCTCTGTCATAAAAACGGGCTGATGACTTCCTTGTTCTATGAAGTCCCTCCTTCAGAAATACGTAACGAGTTCTGATTGTGCCAGCGGTTCCTGTGTTGTGATTCGACAGCAGCTTAGCGCACCTTGCCCGGAAAGGTCACGCCTCTTACCATAACATGGAGATGCACGCGCTCAGTGTTACTGTAAACATGTCTTTAATTTTACCCTATCAATTTGAGCCGGAATCAGACCCGGTGATTGGACTGCGGGATGAAATAACAGCGTTTCGACGACATGGCGACAAACACACTCTACAAACGCAACACTTGTGTATTCCTGTGGGCGGAGGTTAGTCAAAAAACTGTTTTAGTGACGTCATTATAGAAGGAAGTAGAGGGATGTAGTCCAAACTGGCCGTTCGATGTAGGCGACTTCTGTTAAATAAAATATCTCGCTTGGCATTGAACTTTGAGCTTTAAAATTTTACAGATTTTATTTATACTCTAACAACAACATTACACACTAACTAAAGTTTGAAACATGGGATCACAAAGAACGGGACCTTTAACAAATCTAATTATTTATTGAGCATTAGTTCCGCTTCATGTTGTGCCTAACAACATCCCTTAACCATGGTAAAATCACTGTAACGCACAACCTCCTTATTGCTTTAATTTACCATCCACAGACTCTCTCTTGTTAGTTTATACAGTGATTGTATCCCTGGAGGCTAGTAAAGTCATGTAAACAGCCTACTCCACATGATTGCGGTTGGATACATTGAAGTCACAGTTATCCTCAAGTGCTGAAATGCACACAGGAAGTGTCACACTCGTCCAAGTCTGCATCTGCATCCTAGAGGGCTTCTATGGTGTCTAAGAGTCAGAGATGTGTAGATTTGTGATTCTCTCTCACTCAGACCACGTGCTATATGCCAGCAGAGTGTAGATCGGTCACCAGACTCGTTCATTCATCAGATGTCTCCATTCACAGAGATGTCCTCCAGCGGGCATCACAATGCTTCAGCAGGCAAACACACTCGAGTTTGAAGCCCCTGGGAGAAAACACACTCAAACATACACACACAAGTGCTTTGTGAGTTGTGTTCCTTTTGTGAGTTATTCTTTAGGAGGGGGGGGAAGCCTCTTTATAAAAGCCTCTTTCCTGTTAGCATATCCATTAAAATGTGCTGTAGACTACATTAGACTACTATAAGTGAAGTTTTCATCTATAAAATCTCATATACATGATGCAGTGGCAGACTTTTTTATTTTTAATATTTTGGGCCCCCATGTTACCCCACAAAACTGCATTTCAAACTGCTGTTAACTGCATTTTGTATCATTTGGAAAAATTGTTGAAAATTCTGACATGTGAAGGCATAAGCAAACTAAAGGGAGTTAAGTTGCATTAGTATTGTGTTGTCACCATGTCCAAAAGATGCTGCCTAACATGGTTATGTTAAGGGACATGACATTTCCAAAGTACACTTGACCAGTCACAACACACTGATCCAGCCAACCAATCAGAGAATGAGCTTCATAGAAACAGGAACTTCATAGAAGGCTTCATACAGACAGCAACTAAACAGCATTATTGACAGCCTGTGAAAATGGTTCTGCAAAATAAAACATGTGGAAAAATATGTAAAATATGTTTAAAACAATGAAAACATATTCTAATAGAGCCCAAAAATAAAATCAAGGCTTTGTAAAGGGGCATAATAGGTCCTCTATAAACAAGCTAATAAACTGCAATGCATATTTGTCAGTTATACATATATGAAACCGATAAGAAACAAGTTAGATTTAGCCTATGTAATAGTACTAATAAACTGAATAACCAGGTTTATCAATAAATCCATTTCTCTCATATTTTTTTAATAATTTTTGAATAATTGAATACTACTAGTTCCACGTCTACCCATATTTTAACCATGTTTTTATTTTTAAATAAATTAAAAATAAATTGAATTGACTTCACAATAAACAGATTTATGCTGATTTTAAACAAATTAAATACTGTAAATGCCTTTTTAAAAAAAAAAAATTTTTAATTGAAATAAAATCAAATTGATGAAAATGGTTAATAATAAACTTTTTTTTTTTTTTTTTTTTTTTTTTAAATTCAGTACAGAAATCTAACCTGTTTAATTTATGTACAGTATGTTAAAACGGAGTAATCAAATTGGATGGAAATTGTATATGCAATTTAAATATATAAATCCTAAATTTAGGCCTGAAGATTTTTTGGAGTGCAGAAGAACTTTCATTGGAAGAATTTTTCATTTCATTTAACTAATCCTTTAATCTGGATGTCCCTGAATTGCTAGATGTAGACGGTTTTTAGACGTTAATCTCTTCGCACTTTGTCAGGTCATGCCATTCGAATGTAAAACCCAAATCTAGGGGCTGACATAGACAGAATCCATATGTCAGCTCCTGTGCGTGGTCATCAGATGGCCTCCACCTCAGCAGGCATCAGCTCCAGTCTGCCCATCCATCACCTCCCACCCTGCATTAAAATTTAATTCTGGTTACTGAGTGAGGCCATTGAAACTTTTATCTCAACCCTTCTTTATCTTCTCTTCATTAAGTTCTCATGCCGTAATAGCCCGAGAGCTCTGCGGCTAAGGATGATGTTTTGAATAATGAAGACTCATTATTCCTGCACAGAATGCTTGTTAATTCAAATGATGATATTAAAACTATAGTAGCCTTTAGCAGTGGGGTGATTTCTAGCATACTTTATCATGTATCAATATATACTCTGTTTGTCAAAACTGCCCTGGGCGGGACGTGACATTCTCACAGAGGACTGGAGCGCTTCACAGGCCCTGGAATACTCCAAGGTGACAACTCTCTGAGTCCGAGCCCTCAGGAAATGGGGACGCGGGGACAGAACCCGACTTCAAGTGCCATCAAACACACACATAGCGACACGTTCTCCATCTCTGTCTTTTGATGTCATGAGGGACACATGCTCATGCATAGTAAATCCATACACACACAATAACGTGTATATGCTTGATTGTGCACATTAACCTTTTACCAATTTCTCTTTTTCTTTTTATTATTTGAATTTGATTTTGAGTATCAAATGGATGTCGGATGTCTTTTTAGAACGGATTGGTTTTATGTAAAAAAAAAACGGAGGATGTAGGAATTGGCTCCCTTTCAGTTCATCAGTTAGAATTCATCTTAAATTGGCCACGCCTCACAGGATGTTGACTTAGAAATGAACTGAAATGACAGGAAGAGATATTTACTGAACTGCAAACATCAGTTCTTATAATAAACTTAAATAATCACATAATTAATTTTCATGAATTTATGCCTGATTTCAAACATTTCAAATATACTTAAAAATATTTTTTAAAAAATCAGATATACTCTTCAGATATAAATACTTATTTTCTCATCAAAATGTAGGGTAAATTGAATCCTTGTGGGAAATGAAATGATTTTCCATCCTGGTGCATAAAGTTATAATTAATGAAATTTCATATGCTGTGCATATCTAAATTTTTTTATTTGAATTCTTCTTCAATTATAATGAAAGTTCTGCATTGGGACTGCTGTCTCAATAAAAATGAATAAATAAATAAAAAAAACAAAAATTAAAGGGCATTCTGAATAGTGCAAAGTTCGGAATAATTCATTGTCGGTTCCACTGAAAACCAGCTATGCTATTATGACCAAGCATCTGACTCCCACAATGCATTGCTGCCCCTCAGGCTGGGTCAAAGGAACTGCTACCTCGGGTTTCAAAGGCAAAAGAGGAAGCAAGACCAGTGTGCCACATGAATGCATAAACATTGTAACGCTCATATATCTACTCTACCTTGCATGCAAAGAATCTGATCTTACATTTGTTCAACAGGCCAGAAAACAACAAAAGTGATTTTGACGTAATAACCATTATGTATATGTTTAGTGAAATATACAGAATCAATTGAAATCATGTGACTGGTTTATCTCATTATGAATGAGAGTTCCTGAAATACTGGAATGTAAGCCAGTGCAACTCAGTTCTGATGTTCTGGCTCGATTCCCTGTGGCCCATCCAGTATCTGCTGAAAAGCCCAGTAGAGTGAATTATCTGGGGGTGGCAGATATCCAACCCAAACCTTGCCGCCAGCCACATAAACACACTGTACTTGCACAGCCTGGTGAAATGTACAACACTAAACACACACACACACACACAGAGAGAGAAAGGAATTTACAGCTTACTAAAACTACAGCATGCCCAATGCAATGTGTGCATGTTGTCTTTTTGTGTTATGCTCACTTAATTTGCGTGTGGTTTTCTGCATGCAAGTTTCTGAGAACTTTCTTTTGGTTGTCATTTTGCTGCCAAACTCATTTAAATTGAACTACTTAAAATTTGCCAGATTGTATAAGAGCATTCATTTGACCAGAGTCCTTCAGTTGTAAATGACCGCAATGGCTCTATTCCCACAGTAATTTACTGATTAACCTGGTTTGTTATAGGGGTCTGAGAGCAGTTGACATGAATTATAGCTTATATGTGAACATTCCAAACAAACTTAGAACTTACTGAACTTGCCCATCTTGTCTGGAGTACAGTTTGTAGTGTGGTTTACTTACAGCATGCAGTGTGTATGTCATTTAAAGGTTTTTTTATTATAAGAAAAATATAATAATAATAATAAATTAATACATTTGGAAAAATGATTGTGTAGTAAATGTGCAGTAATTTAATTACTTTGAATTTAATGAATGAATGTACTTTGCTTGTAATTTGACTAAACTGACCATATGCATTGTGGGTAACGCTTTAGATTACAGCCTGCAATGCACTGCGTAATTAAACTTTTGGCAATTATAGTGTACCTATAAAGTACTTACGTGTAAGTATAAGAGAACAATATGTAAAGTTTTGGGAATAAAGGGGTAACAACCAAAATTAACAAATTATTTATATTGTAAGTATTTTAGAACTAAGGGTTACTTATTCTACAGTTATGATAGGTAACAATCTTACATTTGGGAGCAATTTAGTAAGAACATACACTGCGTACCTGTTTGTAATAATAGTGCACCAATACTTATGGCTTTTTAAAAATTATGGGGTACATATCTGTGCATTCATACAGTATTTTTTTATTTTATTTTTTTTATTATTTGATAGAAAATGTGCAGCTGCTTTAGTTTGTTCTTCCGTGTTTTAAGGCAAGTAAAACTAAAACTATTGCATTTCTTTTTTTTTTTAAATACTGGGGAAATTTGCTCTTGTTATGTAGTTAAAAGGTAAGTGGTGATTGTTACCCTCTTGTTGCATGTAGTTACAGGGTAAATGTAATCTACAGCCCGATGTCACACCTACCCTGTAACTACATGGAACAAGAGGGTAACAAGCACCACTTGCCCTGTAACTACATGGAGCAAGAGTATATATTTCCCCAGTATTTAAACAAAAGTTGCAATAGATTTAGTTTTACTTGCCTTAAAACACGGAAGCCCAAACTTAATCAGTGCACTCTTGTTAATTAAAAAAAAAAAAAACTGTATAAATATAAGTCATGTACCCTGTAATTTTTAAAAAGCATATATGTATTGGTACACTATTATTATAAAGAGGTATGCAGTGTATGTTCTCGCTAAATTGCTCACAAATGTACAGTAAGATTGTTCCCAAATAGTAGAATAAATACCCCTTAGTTCTAAAATACTTACAGTATAAATAACTTGTTAATTTTCCTGGTTGTTACCCTTTTATTCCCAAAACTTTACATATTGTTCCCTTATGCTTACACATAAGTACTTCATAGGTACACTATAATTACCGAATTTTACACTATAAATTCATTTTAATTACGCAGTATTTTGCGGGCTGTAATCTAAAGCTTTACCGCATTGTGAAAAAAAAAAAAAAAAAAAAAGAACAAAAAGTTTTGAATCCCCATCAAAGGTTAAAGAAAGACGTGCGCACACACAGACTAATACACACCCTCAAAAAATCAAATATCTTTGAGTTAAAGAGCATGGAGGTGGGTGCTCTACCTGATAATGGGTTTTGTGGACCCCTGCAGGCATGAACCATTGGCAGATCCTGAATGCTATGGAGGGATCAATGGAAGAATGAAAGAGAGAGAATGAACATCAACGGATGTATAAAGAAGCAGAAATCCTGTGGCATCGGTCTTTGGAAAGAGGTGAAGAGCCGGGCTCAGGAAGTAATCTGTTGTTAAGACACAAGGCTGCTGTAAGGTTTCCCATCAGTGCATGGATTATGACAGTGGAATTGTCATTTACATCAGCACGTAGTTTTATGCGTCAGTGGCACGGCGGTTAATAGCATTTAGGAAACAATGAGCTTGGTCGCATCATCTCAATCTCGGCCGTCAAATCCACAAGTTGGAGAGTGCTGAGCTCTTGTTGATGTTTGCGCAGACAATAGGTTTTGTTGCGGCCTTGTAACAGCGCTAATTCCTCATATCTCTGCTCTCCATGTGCCTGTCATGGCTGTCACTCCGTGCATATCTCTCTCGATGTATCAGCTCCCACCATTGTCTTTGTGCGGTGTCTTCAATAATCCTGTGTAACGCCTGTGTATTCTGTTTTCCAGGACTGCATGAGTACCATGACCAGACTCAGCCCTCAAACAGACTGGAGACGTCTACAACATGTGCTTCTTTTATTTCCGTGGAGGAATCTCTGTCTAGAGGCGAGATAAGCCGACAGGGTTAAAGCCCTTGTTTTTATTCAGGAAGACTTTAGTTAGGTCTTTCTGGAAGCGCAGGAACAAAAACACATCTCACTTTCGAGGAAAATGTAGCGTTAATCTAGTTACTATAAAGCACAACATTTCAAACGGACAGCTGTAATCGTGACATCTGCCTGAACCTTCAAATCAACCAAAACCACCACAACATGTCTGAAATGGCTTGCTGATCTCTTCTTTATTAACAGGAAGGAGCAATCGAGACAAATTGCTTCTTAAAGTTGCTGTGAACCTGCAGAGGAGGACTCGACATGCGATTTGTGCACTGTTCGCAGACGTTGCTTTTAAGTGCAATGATCCAGCTTATGTTCACACAAGCAATGCCTCCTGAGACTCTAGATGCCAAACTCTGCTGCAGCGCCCACTCAACATCTGACAGGGAAATGAGGCTCCTTCATAGTGTGCTAGCAGTCACCGGCAAGGCAGTTGTGGCCTGCAGCTATGGCCTGCCGGAGGGCGGCAGGTGTGTGTGGCTGGGCCTGTGATGGATTGACAGAAAGCAGCAGAAGAAAGAGGGCGGTGGATGAGTTGAGATGACTCCCTGACATATACGGCCGACATCACAATGTGAGTTATGCTCGGCTGTAATGAGCAAAGGCAGCTGCATGTGAACGCAGCTCTGTAGAAACACGCTTAAACTCTCTGCTATCAATCACACACAGAGCGGCTCTCTTCTATGACTTTGATTCCATTTCAAACACCCTTTCTCTCTATTCAAGTTTCATTTGCATTCAATTTGTTTCAGCAATCAAGACTATGAGAATAACATGATTGCTAGGGCACCAGTAGTTTCATTAACCAGCGCACTGTGGTTAAAGATTAGACTGGCACAGCATTGCAGGTCAGTGGAGCACATTACGATAAACCGCAAACAAAATGAATAGCTGTTAAATTCACACCATATACCTGCAGCAGCTGGAGATCTAGTTAGAAGTCAAGCATCCCTATTACTATCGCATTAAAGAAATCAAACCCATGACCTTGGCATGATAATCTATGAGTTGAGCTACATGAACGCTATTACTCATACTTGAGTTAAGCATTAAACTTGTCTCGTTTTGTGCACCTGAAATCATGCAAATTGTTGAAGAGACGTGTGCTATTGCTTATTCAAGAAATCAGACTTGTTTTCTAACTGGCGTGACAAAAAAAAAAATCTGAAGACTTGCATAACGCCATACTAAAGACCACCGGGAAATTAGCGGTGACTTGCGACTTGATGGTGGGCTCTTTTGATTTGGGTTAGTAATCAACCATAGAGAAGCAGCACACAAACACTTCAGAAACCACATCACAATAACCTGGCAACCATTCCGATCATTTTTGAATCATGCCGGCAAGCATCAGTCACATTTCCTTTAAAATATCTAAATAATCTTGTTCTGAATAACTTGTTCTGTCTTTGTTCCTCTAGTATGAAGGTGTGAGAGAGATAAAGAGGCAAGAGAGCAGTCCTGAATAAGTAAAACTCTATTCCACTCCACTTTCCATTATTAATACACACCCCTTCATCTGTCATTAACACACTCCTGCTCCTTCTGACTGCTTTTGTTCTATTAAAACTCCTGCCTGTCTCTCTCTTTGTTTGTTTCTTTCTGTGTTTGTTTTCTGCCATTCTTCCTCGATTGTTGTCTGTCTCTGTGGTTTTCTCTGCTGTTCTGCCTGGTCTGTGTACATATTCACTCTTTCAGTCAGGGAAAAATTAAAAGTAATATGTTGACCTGAGAGTGGAATGACTGATCTATCTGCTCCATTAATCATGTCTGAATGATCAGAGTTCAGAGAGAGAGAGAGAGAGAGAGTGTGTGTGTGTGTGTGTGTGTGTGTGTGTGTGAGAGAGAGAGAGAGAGAGAGAAATGGAGGTGTTTCCAGCAGTAAGTTGATGAGGGGTCACTAGATTTCACTCTCATCAGATGAGAGACACTGTAAATGGGCCAGTGAGGGAGTAGAGCGATGAGGAAATGGCTCTGAGCAGAACCTGTCACTGCTAATCCGACCTGCATTTAGACCAACAATTTAAGAGCAGTTCAGCAGCATTCCTGCTATTACATCACAGGCCCTTTAAAGTCGAAATACAAATGCAAAAAAATGTGATCAGTTTAATACTGGACTTGAATAACTAGCTGTATATTATGTTATAATCATGGCCAGATGACAAAAATCTGCATAAATTGGAGAGTATATTGACCCTGGGTCCAGACCATGACTAGAACTTTCTCAGTGCCAATGAGAAAACCTCGACTGATAACTAGATAAAACAGTCAAACATGTGTCTCTTGCTTTAATAGTATAGTACATATTTGCATTCATAGCCTGAAAGCAGCCATCTGAATTGCACTGATAAAATATGATGCTTACAGTAGACCAATTTAAAGGGGTTATATGTAGAATTCAGAAACCCTTGTTATTAGCGACACTGGTGGCCGTTAAGTGAACTGCAGACAGTGACTTATTGCTTGTGCTTGCACATGTGCAGACCTAGTGCAGTTATCATTTTCATGTCCTGCACCACTTTGTTTAAATAGCAAATGCATTTGCACCCATTTGTGCGCCCATGGGCGTGCTGGTCTGAAAACGAGGTGTGTTCAGGCACATTGTTGGCGTGTTGCTATTTTAAGGCAACTGAAATAGACTGCGCCATCGACCAACTGAAATCTGGTCTAAAGTCAATGGCGCAGTATTTGTATTTTTTTTGTTGTTATTTAAAGAATTATATGCGCATTATATGCGCCTATAAGCAGGTGCACAACGCGCTTATTACACAGCAGCACACAAACATACCAAATATTAAAAATAAAGGGATTACAATGTAAAAGATTATTATTGTGTGCATAAAGATAAAAATGCTTTGGTGGAATCCGTCTTGTCCCATAGATGCTCACTTTAACCTCGCACACGAGCAGATCTGTTTCCTCGCTAGAGAAGCGTTTAGTTTTTACGCTTGCAAATTGCGCCATGTAAATAGCAACTGGCTTTTAAAGAGAATGGGAGATGACACTCTGATTGGTTTATTTATGTTATGCCAAAAACACACCCATGTCTCGTTAAGAGAATAGGGATAACCCTTTTAGACCATGCGTCGGGCGCGCCGACCATTTATCCCACCGTTAAACTAGCAAAAGTGGATTTGGACACACCCTAAGTGCACTTGAGCCATGCGCTTTTGACCATGCACTTAGATCATTAAAATAGGGCCCTTAATGTACAAGAGACTGAATGTGATTCAATGCCCCGATATACTCATAGCAAAGTTTTGTTTCATTCTTTGCTTAAAGTAAAAATAAGCTGGAAATACCTTTGCACCAATATACTGTTAATGAACATCCCAATGCCGTCCATGTGCTGAAAGCAATGCTTAAATGAATATGTAAATATGTGCTGTGTGCTTTCCTTTCAATAACAAAATAAACACAACAAAATGACTGTGATGAGAAAACAGCAGTTAAGAAAGCATACGATTATAGCGATGTGGTATGTCTGCACAAGCTCTGCAATTCACCGGCATCGTGTTGAAAGATGAGGTAATTGAAATTACACTGTTATGACAGTTTGAATATAAAGTATGTTTGAGGCAATAATCTATCTATCTATTCACTATATTTTCTTTAGACACAAGCCAAAATGTTGCTTAATATAGTTCAATATAACGTCACCTTGGAATTATAAGGTTATATCTGACATTTTGTCAAAATTGAATTATTCACTTATTCTTATTCTGTGACAACTTATTTACATTGTGATTTTTTTTGTTTGTTTGTTTTTTTGTAAGTTTGTACATTTGTACAAAACAAAAAAGGTTCTAACTACAAAGGAGTATAGAATGCAAAAACATTGAAGCTCTATATTTCAAAATGCTCAGAATGCAGATAGAACCTTATAATTCCCTTTTTTTTTAATAACTTAAAATCTAAATTAGCTTAACCACAATAATTTCTGCTGCCAGTAAAGTTTTTATGCACACCAACACTCTGGTGTCGGCAAAAATACTACTTTAAAGAAACAAAATAGTTTATTATTATTGTTATTTGCTTTTCAAACTGAACTATACAAAACAGGTTTAAACCGAAAACCATGATTACCGATTAGACAATATAAAAATGCACTTTAAATAAATTCCAAGTTATCTTTGTTGAATGTTAAATAACAAAGCATTATTGATCTTTGTTATATCTTATTGATTCTGAGCACAAGAGCATGTCTTGCATCCTGCTTATGTTAATTAGCCTTTTTATTTAGCTATCCCAACTATGCATGATTTTTTTTAAGTTCTTGCTTCAAAGCACTTTAAAAATGGCATATTACTACAATGACAGTCATGCTAAAGTATTTTAAATTATTCTTAGGAAGTAAAATACTCCTAGAGTTTAAATGATTTAATAACAAAATGGTGAAAGAAAAATCAAAAGCTAAATTGTGTCACTCTCCTTGAGGTTGTTGGAGGAAGATCTCCTCTGTCTCTTCTCCTCACTCTTCTTCAGCTCTTCAGGGGTCTTCACCGGGATTATTCATGCTCTCAGGATTAAAAGTCAACCGCCTATCACCCCTCTGCTCAACGCGCGTCACCCCATCACAGCCAATGGCATGGCAGTGGCGGGTGCAACAGGCAGGATGGTTGGCCACCCACGCTTCCAGGAGTGCGGGGAGAGCGGTATCAAACGGAGAACATCTGTGAGCGCTGGGCCGCGTGGACCTGAAACAGAGGATGCCTGGGGCTACAGGCTCTGCATTGGCCCACAATGCACTGCCACAGAGAACAAGAGCACATCCAAACGCACCCAAACCCCAGTGTGGATAACAGAACGCAGAGAGAGTGGCAACGCGTGCCAGAGACCATCCGCAGACTGGATGATCTGAAAATGGGTGAAGTTATAGTTATGGGAGGAAGCACACATGAGGAGAGAAATACGAGAAATACTATTCAACATTTAGAAAATACTGTGCAAAATTTCCTGTTCAATCATTCTTTTTAAAGGGTTAGTTCACCCAAAAATGAAAATTCTGTCATTAATTACTCACCCTCATGTTGAATAAAGTTGTTTTTTTTTTTTTAGTTTTGTTTTTGTGCACTAAAAGTATTCTCGTGGCTTCATAAAATTAAGGTTTAAGGTCGACTGTTTTTACGATGTAGTACCTTTAGTACCTTTCTGGACCTTGAAAGTGTTATATCGCTGTCTATGGACAAGTCATATACCTTTCGGATTTCATCAAAAATATCTTAAAGGGGTCATATAATGCCACTTTTACAAGATGTAAAATAAGTCTCTAATGTCCCTAGAGTGTATATATGAAGTTTTAGCTCAAAATACCCCACAGATCATTTTTGAGGGCGAGCAAAAACACTCAGTTTTTGTCTCCCTTTAAATGCAAATGAGCTGCTGCTACCAAGAAGAGGACAGAATTTCAAGAGTTCATGTTAGCAGCTCCAATAGTCTGATTACCTCACGTAGACTCACTGAAAATGTCAGAAACTTCAGCCTTTTAAGAAGTGACAACATGTAGAATCCAAAAGGATGTTTCTGAATGGTTAGTTGATAAATTTCAGTAGCTGATGTACAGTTAACTATCTTAAAGTCATTGATTAGCATATTCTGTCATGATAATCTATAAATTGCTCATGTGGAAACTGTTGTAAGATTCTACAAAGCCAGAGAATATGCTGCTTGAAGATAGAACAGGTATAGTTTAGTTTAATTACAGTTATAACTTATGTTATCATCTTGCTTTTATGACATGCTATTGCTTTTGTGTTACCTACTTTGTTGCGTGTTCTCAGGGCAGGGTTTATGTAAATTTTAGGGTTGGTGATGTCACTAACCCAGGAAGAAGCTCGTTGTAGTCCCTACCACCAGTTTGTCCTTAAAAAGCAATTTCTGTAAAAGAAAATATCTCCCTTTGCTTTTAACTTTGAGCATCATAACTTTTGCAGATGTTTTATGCTCAAACAGCAACATTAAACACTAACTAAAGTAAAAAAAAAAAAAATTGAAATCATAATCAACCACTCCTTGAATTTGTGTTCCGAAGATGAACAAAGGTCTTACGGGTGTGGAACGATATGAGGGTGAGTAATTAATGACAGAATTTTAATTTTTGGTGAACTAACCCTAAAGGTCATAATGAAATGTCATCAAAATGAATAATAACTTTAAAACAACCTTCCCTTTTACAAATTCCTTTTCGGTGCCTCTCCTCCAACCACCAAGCTCCATTCTGGTATTTAAAAATCCAATCAGCTTCCAAATGACAAAACCTGCCCAACAGTTTTGCCTATTTGAATATCCTGTTTCACTCAAAAATATATCAGTTTACTGAAGGACAATGTTGGCTTTAGTTTTGCAGTACTTTAGAGAGACATGTTGCAGATTTTGTTGCAAGATATTGTGGTGATATAGTGTGGCCTACAAAGGACACTTTAAGTATAAACTCAGTTTTCTCTTTCAGGTAGTGTTTTCATGGCAGAGCAACAGTCTGTAGGGAACTGTGTAAGTTAGTAAAGATAGCTAAACATGTGCTAGCTAATAATTATCCATTTTTATATTTGAATGAAACTGCATTGCACCTTTAATGGCTACTGCAGTAATGCAAGAACAATTAGAATGTACAACGGGTCCACATGCTTGCAATGTGTTGGCCAAGCATTCATGTTCACATTTGTTTGTGCGTTGAGTTTCTTTCCTACGAATGAATTGTTGCAGTTCTCTCTCACATTGTTATGGCACTATTAGGCATGTCTCTTTCTGTTATCCCATTGAGCTATGCTCAATTGTGTCTGTTTATTCCCCCACAAGTACAATTCTCATAATGTCTCTTCTGAGCTTCATTTCAATAAAATATTCGTCATCTGCCACAGCTCTCATGGTTCGCCGCTGGCCGCAAACAAACACAGACACGTACATGGTGAGTGTTTGTCACTGATACACCGCTGTGACACACTGTCACCTGTCTGTGTTAGGTGTGTGTGTGTGTGTGTGTGTGTGTAGCAGCTGTTCCTGTTTTTAGCTCATTTAACTCCTTTAATAGATGCCAGTTTGGACGCAGGTGTGAAAGTGTCCCTGTAGGTTTTGCAGATCTCTTTCTCTGTCGTTATATAGACATGTGTATAACTAAATGAGTAGACATGTTTACAGATGTGTGAATGTTGTGTGTGTGTGCATTGTCTAAATTTAAGTCTTTTAATTTTATTCAGAATTTATTCTAAAGCATATTCAGCAGCATTTGAAGTGGACGAATGCAGAATGAAAATCTTTATCTATGTTTCATCCATTTTTATACAATTAAGTCAATTAATTTGAGTGTCATATGAACCTAGGTATTATTAGCATAGCCGCTAATAAGAGGTGATTAATTTGCACGGCTGCTCATTTCCTCTTCCTGTCACACACTTATTTCATTGGGCTCAATAATTCTCTCTCCAAATTTACACAAATGTAGCTCATACTGAAATGTGTGAAAGAGTTCCTATATGGGTGTGCAGAGCAGAGGAAAGATGTATGAGGATTGCTCTCTCTCTCATACACACACTGTAAGTGTCAAATGATGTGTTACTATTTTTTTTCCATTATGATAAGAGGTCGCAGTTTCATGTGGACCACCATCCTCTAGACAGACAGCCCAATGTGAACATACAACCACAGTATAGAAATCTGTACGAGCAGTGAGAGATATTAAAGCAGGATACAGTGAAGAAAGCCTTGGCAGCAGACCACACATATCTCATGAAGAAAAACACTCAGCTTGATCTTGAAAAGATGCATTCGTTTAGTGGCTGCATTTGGGATATCACAGGCATAACAGGGGCAGTAAGCAGCTAGTGAGTTGTAAATAACCCTCCATATAAATAAAAGGACCTTTAATATGCTTTCAGAATAAATAATTTCCATTCATGGAGGGCTGCCCGGTCCTTCGCATTTTTAATGTGCAATTGCATTTGCTTTGAGTCTCCTCACAACAATTTTGTTTGTTCTATTTTAAGGCTGCAGTGTTTGCTATAGAGATTGTGTCCAGGGTCCGCCATGCAGGAGACAGGTCTTCTCAAGAATTTATTGTTGGGAAATTTATTTTCATAGCTCAGGTGACTTATTAGACATTTCAGTTATGCTTCAGCAACTTTGTCTCAAATATATATAATATATATTAGAAATAAAAATAGACAGAAATGAGACATATTTTGATAGCTATAAATAGAATGTGACTAGCATAGCTCATATATATTCATCTTGTGAGAATTTAATGAGAAAAAATCATATTCAGATCTTTGACTTTTGTGGACTTTGCTTTGCTATCTTGGCACTGGCATGTGAGCACAGTTTGAGAAATTGATGTTCCTTTTGACTCCAAGGTCCACCGTTGTCAACAACATTATTTAAAGGCCCCCAAGCCCTAGTTTAATCTATGGGCACTCCTAGTTACTGTAAAAAAAAAAAAAAAAAAAGTCACTAAATTAAAATTGACCTAATTCCAATCAATTTCAGGGAGGCTAGCAATAGCAAGCTAGCTTTGAAAGATCCCACCATCCCTTCAGAGCGCTCTCCAAAGCCACGCCTCCTTCAAATCAAATCGGCAAAGCATCACGAGAGACTGTCTCCAAGGAAGCACATAACATTACAATAGTAATTAACGTAAACGACTTACAGAGGTCGTACTTGTACCACCTGACTGCTGCAGATTCATTTCGGTGTTGATAGTGTTGCCAGAGAAATGCATAAATCTTAGTTTGAGGACGTTGAGGAACAGCTCGGGTTGCCATTTTGTAGTTACGGTTGCAACATGGCTTGAGTGCAACTTAAGCTCATTGTTTTGCTTCAGGAGGAACTGTAAAAGGTGGCTGCTATTTGTGGCGCTCGGTGCCTGTGTGTCTACAACTCTACATAGTCTCAAGGAGTGCGCTGATGATGTGCGATGTCTGTATGAGCAGGGTGGAAATACACTGTGTGCAGAATTATTAGGCAAGTTGATTTTCTGATCATATTTTTTTTCTAAGCACATTTTACCAATTCCAAGGTGCCAGGATCTCAGAGACTTAGGTTAGCTAAATAATCCTAAAAAATGACCCACACTTAATAAGAATCACAAGCTGAAGTGTTGTGAAATACATGAAGACTGGGTTTTTATAGGCTTTATAGACAGACAGCTTGAGAGTGACTCCTGAAGGACCAGCACCACATCCTCTTGTACCACTGTTTGAAGAATTTATCTTCCAGAATCTGGCAGTAAAGTGTGGGAGTTCACTTTTAGTCCCTCTCTAATCCTGAAATATCCGTCTTGCAGAGATGGACTAAAAATGATCTTCCAAAACTTACTACCAGATTCTGGAAGATAAATTCTTCAAACAGTGGTACAAGAGGATGTGGTGCTGGTCCTTCAGGAGTCACTCTCAAGCTGTCTGTCTATAAGGCCTATAAAAACCCAGTCTTCATGTATTTCACAACACTTCAGCTTGTGATTCTTATTAAGTGTGGGTCATTTTTTAGGATTATTTAGCTAACCTAAGTCTCTGAGATCCTGGCACCTTGCACTTCTGAAGACTCCAGGTAGGTTGCAGTTCTGGAAAATGGTGGCGGTGGAGACTCAAGGGTTCCTGATGGTTTCACACTTAATTCTTCACCTTAATTCTTAACTCTTTTGCAGTTAACATGTGTCTTTTCTTTTCCACCTGATTTTGTATGACCCCGCTGACCCAATGAGCATTTTGCTTTGCCTTGGTCATGCTTTAACTTTGCAATTTCTAGTATTGCATTAGTATTGCGTCCTTCTCATGAGTATTTATTAATTTTTGACTTTTCAGTCTGAGTTAAATCTCTTTTTTGGCTCATTTTGCCTGTAAAAGCAAACCTGCCTAATAATTCTGCACACCTGAATATAAGGCATTTTTCATTTCCAGCCTTCATGAACAATTATATATCTCTTATAAATGATTAAAAACAATATTAATAGTAGTTATTAAGATTGATGTGGATTGGAATTGGTAAAATAAAAAAAAATATGATCAGAAAATCAACTTGCCTAATAATTCTGCACACAGTGTACATATGTTGACAGTCAGGTAGAACATCTTATCATCACACTTTTAAAATTAGGCTTCCTCATTTACCCAGGCTTTCCTAGTCTGTGGGAATGATGGTTTTTCAAAGATTAAACCAAATTTAAAGGGTGTGAATTAAAATTAGAAATATCTTCATTTTAATTGGTATAACTTATTTAAATGCTTTTTGGGAATCATTTTAAGTAATCTCCAGGCCCCCTAGTGGGCCTTGGCCTCCTGGTTGAGAACCACTGCTCTAGAGATTACTGTTTGTTTTGTTTTTTCGTAGGAGAAAAATCTGAGAATAATCAGACGTCTCCATTCAATATCAGTGTGGTACAGGAGAAAAAATTAGATATTAAAGAGATTTCTTTTGGGATTTTTCTTTCCTACTGATCGCTGCACAGTGTTTGCAGCCTAACAAAGCAGAGAGAGTGTTCACCTGTAACCCCTAGGCAGTGTACCCACATGCGTGCTTGTTTTCTACATCTCATGTGCCTTGTGTTGCATTGCGCTTCCTGTCATCAACTCGCGCACTAAAACACACCACAGCACACGATTGCAGTACAGTGCAGAAAATCGCAATTATAACGGCATACATTTCCCCTCAGAAGCTGCTTTCAGTGTGTGCGGTTGCATGTGTCTGAGTTTGTGATTTTGTGTGTGAAAAAAGGTTGGGTGCAAGCGGCCTGTGTTCTGTTGATCATTGAGTTTTGAAAAAAAAATGATGTCAAAAAGGCAACTCTGTATTTATGGCTCGACAGATATCCTCCAGTTGACAGGTATACAGTCATTATGTGGCTGTCAGGAGTCGCCGCAGGGCGATCGTTGAGCCGCGAGCCCGTGTTCCCATGCATCAGAGAGAGCCTATTAGTTTACTTGTCTCCCCCTCAAAGGCCACACTGCACCTCCAGACACCAGCAGGACAAAACAAGGTGTCATATTTATGGAGCAGTCAGCAGCACGCTGATGCCAGAGAGACTGACAACTGGATGCTGGGATTTTGCAGCTGAGGTAAATGATCGCCCGTCTCTGTACGTGATACCTGAACCCACGGCATGATGATGCTTTGGCTATTGTCACAGCCCAATTAGAAGAAACTGGAACTGTTACATAAGAAGAAGAGTTTGTTTCATAATGACCTCACTTTCGCTGCTGGTGCATTTTAAGAACAAGTCTAATATTATGCTACTGCCGCCTCTGTATGTCTTTACCTGTTCTTTGTTCTAAAGTCTGAGTGAGTCGTGGAGAGAGACAGGAACATTTCTCACCCAAAAACATTTACAGTGGGCCATAAATGTTTTTGGACAATGCCACACTTAAAAATGTCTTAATATCATTGAAAACAACCACACTTTTTAGGAAAAGAAGCTTGTATGAAATGCTAAAAAAAAGAAGACCAAAAGTATACACTGTGAATGACGTGTTACAGGAACATGCTCATGGTGTTAAAGGGTTAGTTCACCCAAAAATGGAAATAATGTCATTTATTACTCACCCTCATGCCTTTCTACACCCTTAAGACCTTCGTTAATCTTCGGAACACAAATTAAGATATTTTTGTTGAAATCCGATGGCTCAGTGTGGCCTGCATAGCCAGCAATGACATTTCCTCTCTCAAGATCCATTAATGCACTAAAAACATATTTAAATCAGTTCATGTGAGTACAGTGGTTCCATATATTAATATTGTAAAGCAACGAGAATATTTTTGGTGCGTCAAAAAACAAAATAACGACTTATATAGTGATGGCCGATTTCAAAACACTGCTTCATGAAGCTTCAGAGCGTTATGAATCTTTTGTGTCGAATCAGCGGTTCGGAGTGCCAAAGTCATGTGATTTCAGCAGTTTGGCGGTTTGACATGCGATCCGAATCATGATTCAACACAAAAGATTCATAACGCTCCAAAGCTCAATGAAGCAGTGTTTTGAAATCGGCCATCACTATATAAGTCGTTATTTTGTTTTGTTTTTGGCACACCAAAAATATTCTCATCGCTTTATAATATTAATATTTAACCATTGTACCCACATGAACTGATTTAAATATGTTTTTAGTACATTAATGGATCCTGAGAGAGGAAATGTCATTACTGGCTATGCAGGCCTCACTGAGCCATCGGATTTCAACAAAAATATCTTAATTTGTGTTCACAAGATGAAGGAAGGTCTTTCGGGTGTGGAACGGCATGAGGGTTAGTAATAAATAACATTATTTTCATTTTTGGGTGAACTAACCCTTTAATGTGATGAACCACACACTAAGACACCAGTGTGAACTTCATTGATAAATATACCCTGGTATAGAGTTTGAGGTCTGACTTGTAACGTTGGGGCAAATCAATCAAACTCAGCTTTAGTGTCATTTGACAATTTCCATTTTTGGCCACGACATTTTGGCCACAATTTTGTCGTCTGAGACAAATTTCTGGGAGGACTTTTGTTGTTGTAGGGTAAAATTGTGAATCTTTGATCGCCTAGTGTGGCTTTCACAGATGGCGAATTGATGGTCTTTGCGATGAATGTTGACGCTTTGGCAGTGTCAGAAAATTTGAGTTGTGTGACAGCTCTTAAAGCTTGCATCCTCTGAAGAACCAATAGAACGGTGTCTCGTAACGATGAGGTGCCTCACCGTGACACGGTCAAAATCTTGCCAGTTCACAAAGTACTTTTCCATTAAATTAAATATTATTTGTCCCAGATCGTTGTGAAAGTGCATAATGACTTTACCCAGACAAGAAGATTAGTGAATGTTGCAACCTGGGTTGGAATTTGTTGGTATTTGCTTCATATAGAGAAAAAAAAATGCACATTTTCTTTATGTTTTTCACCTAAATTCAATGCCATTTTATTAATTCTTGAAGTGAGCTTTTGCCTGTATGGTGATTAGATTCACAGTTTTGGACTTCCGTCTGGAACTCGAGAACACAAGTACAGAATGAAGCGTCCTTGTTCGATCAGCTGTCAGCGCTGAATTGTGGCTGGATGTCTTGGCTACAATTAATTGTACAGTCTGAAATGAAAGACTGTAGATCTGTCTGGTATATCTCCTTTAGATCGCGTCATACAATCTGTCAAGGTATTACCTTGAAAAAATAAAAAATTCAAAAAAATCGTACCGTGCATAGTGGGTGTTAACCTAAATATTTTTAGGGCCACTATATATCTACATCTCTGTATACACTTTTCAATACTTTCTGATAATATGCTGATTAACGTAAACCCAAAACCAAGTCATAAATAACATAGTTTATGACTTCATTACAGTGACCAACATCACATTTTGACAACATCCCACTCTTGTACAATGGCTGAAGTTCAAATGAAGTAATTAAAAAAATTATACATTCTGCCGCCGAAATTGAATACTTCTCTACTATATAGTACATGAAAAACAGCATGCAAACAGAGAAGTAATGTCTGAATTCAAAGTATTCAAAAAACAGTAGGCGAAAAGTACCCGGATGACTTACTACCTCCAGTGAGATTCTGAAATGTGCATATGATGGACATTTCACTATCCCATGAGGCCAAAGGAAAGGATTTGTGAATGGAGTTGAAGGGACATAACTGACACTGGTAGGTCATGTGACAATAACAACATAGTACATTCATACTACATGCATTCGTACTATATAGAAAGTATTTTTTTCAACGGTCGTGAAGTAAATTTAAATTTAAATGTAGCACCGACTCAACAGTATGCGATTTCAGACGCAGATATTTATTTTTTTTTATGAGTACGTAATAGCCTCACATAGATTCTTTAGGTGACTAAAGCTATTAATCTAAATGCTCATTCAGTATACAATAATCATCACAAAACTAGTGGCATTTTAAATGAAGTCAAGCATGACACTTCATTGCACATGGACTTACAGCCACATTAAATGCCTAATATGCAGATATCACACACACATAAACACACACTGATCTAGAGCACCTCAGAGACACATTTAGCTGCATAACTAATTACACTGACACACCCACACATTTTTGGGGCGTGTCCTACATTCTCACCTTTGACCTTTGACCCAGGCCTGGCTACCTGCAGCCGCATGCAATGAAGCGGATTTGCGCTAAGGGGGAGGTGGGTGCTAAGGGCAGAACTCCACTGCATTAGTCTCTGCCAGCTGGATCAAGACCCAGAAACTGTTTCAGCTCTATATTAGCAAAAAAGACAGATTTTGCAGAGAGATCAAACCAAAATGTTCTGATGCTCAGTAGAGGGGAGTAGCTAACTAATAATAGCAATGCTGCTAATTTAACTACATTTTCAGTAGCATCATAGTAGCTCAAACGTTTGCAAAACAACTGTAGTTTTACCATTGCCAAGTTACCATTTTTATTATTTATTTATTTTTGTTGTTGTTGTTTTTTACAGACAAATGAAATGAGGCTGTTATGAAAACTCACTCTCTTAAAATGTCCTTTGTCTTTCACATATGTGGCATTGGAAAGTCTGATTTGTTTTAGTGAATTATTTCATTCTGGTGGTTCATCTAAAGTTAATTAGTTCACAAAGAAATTGCGCAGTTCATGTGTGGGATTTTTTGTTTGTTTGTTTGGGTTTTTAATAGTACAGTATTTAATTTTGCTGTTCATCGTTATTTTCTAATTTTTGTATTTGTTGTTTTTGTATTTAGTGTAATTTTTTCTCTCTCGTGTTCAAGTTTAGTGCTGTCACCCTAATCAAGATTCATTATTTCAAAAAAGCTGGTTGTTTTTGTGGCAAGTAAATAGCCTACTGATCTGACTGAATTATAAAATATCTGATATTAATTTAAAATATATTTCCTCCTTAAATTGCTTCAATGATGTTTGCTACTTTGTTAGCAACTTGTACAGTAGCTAACTTTTAAGCTTGACTGAAGTTGCTTTAATGATCAAAAAGAAAGAAGGAAAGAATGATGTCATGATAGGAATGAGGGTCCAAAAATGAAACTGATGAAAGTTTTTAATCAGTTCACTAGTATTTATGTCAGTTGCAATAACAGTTGCCCTGGCATGTCAAAAGTGAGGAATGCTTCTGTGGTTTCACCAATTCAACAGTATGACACAATATTACGGCTTTCATGTAACATAATCAAATAATTCATATAACCCACCATCAAAATAAAAGGTCACACTTTATAAACAAAAACATGTAGGTACACACTACCCAGTAAGTGCATTGTATCAAATGATTAATTTAAATGTTAGTATAAAGTAGTTAAAGACGTTTAATATAAAGTGGGACCAATTAAAAATAAAAGTCATATTTCATCATATTTGAAAACTGCAGTATTCTGAACAATGGTTGATTGCACATACAGCTGTTTTTAGTAGGACAATATGGTATCTTATTTTTGCTCTGATTTTTTTTTTTTTTTACCTATACACTCTTACCCTGAAGGCATCTGATTTAGAGCAGGATCAATACAATCTCCCAACCCAGAATTTATTTTCTCACCGGGCCCATTGATCTTGATCAGACTGAAAGTTTCTGGGTGAAAAAGAAGGAAAAACAAGACAGCAGAGTTCCTTCTTTTACCTCATTCTATATAGATTTCCATATTTCGCTGAACACTAAGAAAGGTGGTGGAATGTTTCTTGTGTCTTAGGTTTTTGCGAATAGTAACAAGTTATTCAGCTGTGATTTGTGCAGGCCAGAGCTGCTATGACCATACTATGATTTTAAGATAAATCATCACTCTGCCTACGCAATGGGTTAAGACATCATAGACGCACTCCTGACAGGAAGGCTGTGCCAAACAGTAGGCAGCAAATTTTTGCTACTTTATAAGATACATATCATTTTGTCTGAAATCTAAAGCAGCATCACACAAGAGGTCAAGGTTTGACTGGTTAGCAATGGCAGTTAGCCTCTGCTATATAATAATGGATGTTTGCCAGTGACCCATTTTTTGGAGGGCTTTTACATGAAATTGATTTTTTTTTTTTTTTTTTGGTTGCTTCTTTTGTCTCATTCACTAGTAGGATAGTCACTAGTTAAGGACTTTTTTAGGAATGTGAATGTTCTTGTAGTGTTATCAGGCAGTCATCACTGCAATGTCTTTTTTTAACTGAAAATTAAAAACTCATTGGAGAAGCAAATTGTTGTGACCTTTGTAATTACAAATGGTGAAGGTACTATTTAGTTTGAACATATTGTACATAGTGTTGATGAAAAATAGTGATAATGCTTGTTAGAAACAATATTCATTTGGTTAAAAGGTTAGTTTACTTACCCTCATGTCGTTCTATTCCCGTAAGACTTCCGTTTATCTTCTAAACAAAAATGAAGATATTTTAATGAAATCTGAGAGAAACTTTGTCACTTCAAAAAGTTCATTAAGAGATCGCAAAACTAATCCATATGAATTGAGTGGTTTAGTCCAGATTTTCTGAGGAGAAAACATATAAACATTGTTCGAATATAAACAGAAGCTCAACCGGTCCTGCTTGACGTGCGAGAACAAAACTCAAACGTGCTGCATAACACACAAGAATGAACCTCATTGGTTCTTGCACGTCAAGCAAACATGCTTGAGCTTCTGTTTACCATAACTGATGTGTACATTGATTAATGTTTATTTATGAATAAAAGCATAAATCAAATCTGTTCATCATATAAAGCGATTGTGTCTCTTCAGAAAATCTGGACTAAACCGCTCGATTTATATGGATTAGTTTTATGATCTTTTTATGAACTTTTTGAAGCATCAAAGTGGTAGTTGCATGGGCTGTCAGTGGATGGACAGAAATCATTTAGATTCATTAAAATATCTTCATTTGTGTTCCGAAGATGAACGAAAGTCTTATGGGTTTGGAACGACATGAGGGTGAGTAAATGATGACAGAATTTTCATTTTTGGGAGAACTAACCCTTTAATGAAAAGAAAGACTTTTTCAACCAAACTACATCTCCCATAATTCTTTGTGGCAGCCTGTGTATGATAAACTACTCAGATAAATAATCAATTACACAAAATAGTTTCACACGTACTGACCTAGTGAGCTGCCATGTACGTAGGAGGTAGTGTTTATTTTGTTAAAACTAGAAATTGCATGTGTCAAAATGCTTCTACCCAACATTAACTGCATTACTGATGTGAATGCCTGGCTCGGGAGATCTTGTAGTATCGGATCCCTACGTGTGCTCCGCATGCGTGACAGATGCAGATTTTCCCGCACGGACAGGGACAGAATAAATCACGCGCCAAACTCGCTGTCATATTGAGCACACGCCGTCCCTGCGGTGGCTTCATGTTTTCTAAATGAAGAGTGTGGACTGGTGCGAGTTGGCAGCCGGGACTTTGCCTAATTTTTTGATAACGCCTCGGTGGGTTTCACTACAGCATCTGGACGACCCAGAATGCAGCGCCAATTTTTAATAGGTTGCTGCTCTTTGCATATTAGCCCAGTGCAGCACAGCTTGACTGAATCTAGCCTGCCTCCCCCACCACTGTGTGTGTGTGTGTGTGTGTGTGATGGGCACCTGTTAACTGTGCCAAGTAATATGTTTCGTTAAAAATTTAATCACCTGCAAGTGCAAAACAAGTGCAATGCAATCATACGTTAATTAGCTGAGCAATTAACACTATTCTCTTCTATAGCTAACACATCTACACACGTGTGAATGACTTCCTCATTAGAGTTTGCCCTGTGATTGCATGTCTTATTTACAAATGTTTGTTTCTTCATTTGTTTTTGTATATTTACAGAGTGCATGCACTTAACCACAAATGTAATACACAAATTATATCACAATAGACCTTAGTCAAGGTAGATGCCATATTCAATAAGACACAAATAAAAAAGTGTCTGTAAGGAATATTCCGTCTTAGGGAAACATATTGTATTTCGTTTTAATAGAAAATATTATGGTCCCACTTTTTTATATTAAGTAAGTATGTACTTACATCAAAAAACAAGTACAATGTACTTATTGGGTTCATATTGAATTGCAAAACACTTTTGCTGCTATTGAGGTGGGATACGGGTAAGGTTTGGGAAAGCTTTGGTGGTATGGGTAGGTTTAAGGGTAGGGGTAAGGTGTAAGGGATGGGTTAACGGTGTAATTATAAATGTAATTACAGAAATTAATTACAGATGTAATTACATGCAGGTGTTTTTAAAATATAAGTACCATGTAAAAACATGTATGTACACAATAAGTGCATTGTATCAAATGATTAATTTAAATGTAAGTACATAGTAGTTAATGCCACTTAATATAAAGTGGGACCAATATTATTAATATTAATATATTACTATACAGTATGTGCTATTTTGTGTGCTTAGTATGTAGCTTAGCAACATGCTAATATCAGATATATAAACAGACAGCAAGTGAATTTGGTTTCAGCTTGGTTTTGTCTTAAAATTTGACTGTACTGGTCAGGTTAGGTTGGATCAGGTCATATGGTCTTGTTTATGGGCCAAGTTCAGACTTCAAGTTAATGCCTGTGCTGACCTCTACTAGTTTGCTGATTTTTTACTATGAATACTTTCCCGCTCACTCCTAACCACTTCAAAATGGCAAAATGACTAAGCAATGGCTCAATCCTGTGTAATAAGGGGGCTGTAGTGAATAATTATGTTTTGACAGAGATGTGTGGCAGCTGATCAATACTTCTGAAAACCAATGACCAGTAGTTCTGTGAAAGAAAAAAAAACTGCATGCTTAGCAATGACTGAAGCAGAACAACAGATCAAAAAACAGCTTTCTAAAACAGAGAACACTGTGACTTCACACTCAATGTGTGTATCACAGCTGTGAGAGCTGAGCGGAGGGTCACTGATGGCTATTGATCAGACAAACACACAAACTAACACACTCATAGATCTG
This sequence comes from Megalobrama amblycephala, assembly GCF_018812025.1. Classification (NCBI taxonomy): domain Eukaryota; kingdom Metazoa; phylum Chordata; class Actinopteri; order Cypriniformes; family Xenocyprididae; genus Megalobrama; species Megalobrama amblycephala. The sequence continues at coordinate 26,312,834 of NC_063065.1, read as the reverse complement.
TCTGTCATCCAGCACTATAGATTAATGTGTCAGTGTGTTAATGTGTGTTTCTACTTCCTTCCTGTCCGTGTGTTTGTGAGATTTATGACGTGTTATGTGATTTAAAAACCTTTTCTTGATGCATCAACACAATACATTATTTCATTCATTTATACATTTGTTTGATCATTAATTCAGTCCGGCAGTTATGTTCCGTATGTGCGTGCAGGGAAATGTGCAGGCCATGTGTGTGTCTTCTGCTTTATCTGTTAGTAAACTCGATACCAAGAGACAAATATCCACTGAGAATGTAATAAACACCACTCGTTATGTCATTAAAAATTCTTTTGTTTAGTTATTTACTCATTCTCTTGTTTATTTAGTCATTAATTTATCCATTGATTGTTTAATTCATTTATTCACCTTTTCACCCTCATCTTGTCATTTAATAAGTTCTCAAGGTTATTTTCGGAACCATTGCTTCATGTGTCATACTTTATTTCGTCAATACTCAAAATATCACCAGCCTCTTTCAGTGGCTCATTTATCATGACTCTATGGTGTAAGTATGACAGACATGAGTGAGGCTGGTGCTGTTTTGGGGGGATTTTTCCTGATAGCATGTGCCAACCAGGCGCCATGGTTGTAATTCGATTTAGCCAGAAACAGCTTTAAAAAACGAGAAATGACCACTTCCATTGAGCATGCATACTTAGAAGCCTGCGTCATGGCTACAAAGTCCATCCTAACAGATGACTTATTGTCGAAACATGTTCACACACACACTCACACACTGTGAAAGATACACAGCAGTCCCCTGATCATCTCTAATGAGCACTGGAGCAGTTGCGTGCTATCGTGTTTAGACCGTTGGGTGCGTTCTGATGGAGCCCGTGGTTCATTTGTCAGAACTACATGTGATGATTAATGAACTTCAGTTTCTGAAAAGTGAGGCACAACAGAACTACTGCAGTCCAATCCATTATTATACTAATACAGGACCTGAGAGAGACATAGGAAAGGAAAGGCAGGATTGACATGAAGTGAGCTGGCTGACAGAACAGAACGCTGCGGTGATGACATATTTTTGCAGGCCAGCTCAGAAGTTAGTATCACCCTGGTTCCCTCACCAAAAAGCCAATAGGATTTTGTTCATCAAAACATGTTCCCTGATTCTGTTTGCTCATACATGCATCTCTTTTGGATAGTTTATTTGTGTGGTATAAAGATGTTTTATTTGGCTTCTTTAGTTTTCATAAAAGTTTGTTTGTTTATTTATTTATTTATTTATTTATTTATTTATTTATTTATTTATTTATTTATTTATTTATTTCAGGAACTCAACAGCTTTAAAATTGTGATTCTGATTTAGCTGGTGATCATGGTGTGATGATGTTTAATGTCCCCAACAATCAGTGTAGGCCTATGTAGCCACTAATTAGTAACAGCCTTTTTAATAACACATAAAGGCTTTCATCATGGGGTGTTACTGATTAATTTTATGTTGTAGAATTAAACATGAAAATATTAAGCTTGTGTTAACCTTTATCAAAAACAATTTCATTTTATCAAAAAAAAAAAAAAAAAACTGTAAAAGACAAACTAAAAATTCCATTCATTCTATAGAAACTTGATTTTTTTTTTTTTTTTTTTTTTTTTTTTTTTTGAGACAGACAGACCTACTGAACAATAATCTTTGAGACTATTAAGCAATGATTTGTGCTTCTGTAGAAGACACATCAGTCTGATTTTAACTTAATTTCAAAAATATTTTCAGTTTGGTGAAGAACTACATTACCTATAATCCTGAAGACAGATCCACCAATCAGAAAAGTCACCATACTATGGAAATCATGCAAAAGAGCTCAGTGACTACTCACTCCAATGAAGCATTGTGAATGTAACCTATAGTGTCAGGCTACTCTTAAAAAAAAAAAAAAAAAGAAAAGAAAAGAAAAAGGAATCATTTGCATCTTTTTTTTTTTTTTTTTTAGTTATGACAACTTCTACTGAAATTATGTTCAACCAACAAAAACAGCATTAAACACTAACAGGTCTTTCCCTTCACAAAAAAAAAAAAAGAAAAAAAAAAGAAAACTTAATTTCAACATTCTCCTTATCCAGTCCTATGCAAAGCAAGCTGGGAAGTAGAAATCCACTATACTCAATTTCCAAAGTTATCAAGATCATTTCATTAAGTTACTGCAAAGATTTAATTAAATCAATAAATGATTTATGCAGCCATGCATTTATTTAAGTTGTGTTTACCGTCCCCTGAACTGCTTTTTACAGTGTACTTTATTTTATGTATTGTAAAATGCATTTATGTGAAATAGATTAACAAGGAATAAAACTATAAGACAATTGTTTTGCGTATTGCCTTTTTAAATACATCATTCACAGTTATAATGGGATGAGTAGTTCATTACCAAATTAAAGTTAAAATTAAAGCTTTTGATTCATCTCAGAGTTGTTTGCTTCGAGTTCATTTAATTGAAAATGTATATAAAAAATACTGAAAAAGTGGTGGAAAAGTGGGAGGTCACTGTTGCACTCTGTAAGAATAGAAAGTAGGCATAAATAAGAGATAATATATGGAGGACTGCTGGAGTCAGATAATGACGCGTGAGTGTGGAGGTGGCACACACAGGTTAAGGATGCTGTCACTGAATTCTCTTTTAGTCTAGGTCAACAGCCATTCCCAATGGGTGGATGCGGTCAGAGAAGTAAAGGGGAACGATGCATGCATCCCAGGCCCTGAGGCCACACGCTCTCTTTCTTTATTCTTTGTTGCATTCGTGACACTTCCAGAAGGAGGCACAAGGCTTGGTACAGAGACTAGGGAAATTTCCCTTTGATTCGATTATATGCGCTGCTGTGACGCACCCATGAATGCGTTTGTGTGTGTATGTAAGTGCATTACTGAAGCCCCCCAGATGGCCTTGCATCCACACGGCCCAGACAGAGAAGATGAGAGGGGGACGGAAGCGTGTTGCAGGGAGTGTGCTGGAACCAGGATAGCTGGGATAGTACGACTGTGAGCCACGGGTACCAAAGCTGCGATTACACACGTGGGAGAGCTTGGCTTAGAAAGGGAAGTTCAGTAGAGGTGTAAAATCAAGACATTTCTTGTGTTCTCTCTATGAAGTTGCAGTTTAAGAACACAAAGGAGTCATATATAAATAGGTTTTGACATGCAGGGTAAAAAAATTCCAAAAAATTGGGCCCTTGAAGCACACTTGATCATGAATGTCATTATATTACAAAGCAAGCGGAATTTATGTTAAAGACAAGCACACTAAGCTCTAAGAAAGAAAGAAAGAAAGAAAGAAAGAAAGAAAGAAAGAAAGAAAGAAAGAAAGAAAGAAAGAAAGAAAGAAAGAAAGAAAAAGAAACAACTGAAAATTTGGGTTTGGGGTTTAAACATGTTCTGTTCAGTTTGTTTAAAAGCAAATAACACTCCCTATGGAAAACATTTTTAGTACATAGAAAGATATCACATTGAATAGACATCACAATAAACATTTATAAGACATCACAATAAACATTAAGGTTTTTTTTTTAACAAACTAAATGAAACATTTCCCTTACCAACTGTTTTTTTTTTTTTTTTTATCTTAATCAATAATCAAATCAATATAATCAACAACAAAAAAATGTATGAAGTATTTTATGCTCCATTTACCTGTTTGGAGTATCCATATTGGATTAGGAAGTTGTTTTCCAGTGTGGATTAATACCTGAGCGGAGGTACTGCAAGTTTTTGTTTGTTTGCTTTTTAAGTTGGTCCTCATTTTTGGGTTTTGGGTTTTTCAGTGTATTGATTAATACTAACCAAATGACAAATGTTTAGGAATTGTTATTGTTAGGTTTAAGTTTGCAATTTCTTGTTTTCTGTGTGCCTTTGTTCCCTGTGTTTCCGCATTTCATTTGTTGTCATGGTTACTTATTAGTTGATTGATTAGTCACCACCTGTGCCTTGATTTCTTCCCCAGTTACCCTATATTTTTAAGCCCTAGTTTAGTTGTTCTTTTTTTTCTCATTGGTAATATTTATTATATATTGATTTATTGTTATTAAAAGATACTGCTGCACCTAAGTCCTGCCTCAGCTCATCCTTGCTGCAACACATGCTGACAGAAGAACAGACCAAAAATATGGATCTAGCAGCAGTCCCTTCACCCATCACCTCAAAAGACCTTCTTCTCTCCCTTGCTCAAGATGACCATCCCCTTGAAGACTATGTGGAGGAGTTCCTCAAGCTCAGCCACCTGGTGTCCTGGAACAATGGCACCTTGAAGACATTATATGTCCGTCTTTTCCAACCTTTGCCAGCGGGAGATACCACCTGCATACTGGCACAATACATAGACTATGCTTTTTGGCTGAGTGGCTCACCATTCACAGTTGGAGAGATGGAAGTGGAGGACATCACCACTCAGTCACAGCCTACCCAGTGCACTTTCATCATCCTGTCACCACCCATCATCATTCCAGTGACCCCACCTGCCTCAAAACTCCTCCCTAGTTCTTCCTCACTCCTCCAAACAATGACTTTCAGGGACAGCCCAGAGCCCACTGCAGACCCAGAGTCTGAGCCTGCCGAGCCTGATGAGTCTGAGTTGAATATTGTGGAGTGGAGTCATCCTCCCAGCCCTGAAGTTTGCACCTTCTTATGTGAACTCCTGAATTCCCTGATCCCAGCCCACTTTAAAGCCCTGTCGCCACAGCTGGTCCTCTGGAGCTCAAAGTCTTCCTCAGCCAGCCTCAAGTCTCCTTTGCTGCCAATGTTCCCGCCCAGCCTCAAGTATCCTTGGTCGCTGCTAGTCCTGCCCAGCCTTCCACTCCCTCCTTCTCTAACAATTCCATCCAGTTCCTTGGCCCTGCCTCTGCTGGCTCACTTCAGCCCCTCGGCTTTTCCTTCGGTGGCTCCACCCAGCTACTCAGGTTCTGCCTTGGGCTTCCTGGTCTTCAGCTCCACCTAGATGTGAGGACCCCCTTGCTCCATCTCGGGCCACTGAGCCCTGGACTCCACCTCGACCTGTTGACACATCGGATCCACCTTTGCTCCACGCTCCTTCGGGTCCACCATCAAATTCAAATTCAAATTCAAAAGCTTTATTGTCTAGCCCCACAGGGGTAGAAAATTGTCTTCAGACAAGGCTCAACAAAAGGAAAACAAAAACAAATCACAAACATTAATTTCCAAACTTCACAACATCCACAACCACAACTCATCTTACAATCCTATTTAAAATATCAATGGCTGTCGGAACAAACGTCTTCTTATACCTAGTCTTTTTAATCAGGGGTACTTTGTACCTTCTACCTGATGGAAGTACTGGAAATGAACTATTAAGTGGATGAGATGTATCTGCCAAAATAGCGGAGGTCTTTCTTTTTACTGCAGCAGTATAGAGGTCAGACAGAGATACTTGTTTTGCTCCAATAATTTTACCAGCCATGTTTACAATCCTTAAAAGTTTGTTCTTACATTTAACTGAGAGAGAATTAAACCAGGAAACCATGTTAAAAGTGAGCACAGACTCAATAAGAGATTTATACACAACTATCAAAATGTCTTTTTCAATATTAAAACTTCTCAGTTTCCTCAGTAAGCCTAGACGTTGGTAAGCCTTCTTAAAGAGACTATCTGAATGATTTCCAAAAATAAACTGGGAGTCAATCTCTGTACCCAAATATTTAAAAGATCCCACCTGTTCAACTACCTCACCATTAATTATCAAGGGTTTAAAAAGTTTACATGCATTGCTAGCCCCACAACACATTTCCTTAGTTTTATTTATATTAAGCTGCAAGGAACTCTGCTCTGTCCAGGATGTAAAAACATTAACAAAGTTAAAATAACTGTCCAGTGATTGGGTATCCTTCACACATCCCACCAGTGCCATGTCATCTGCATATTTTATGAGCATCAAATTATCATCATAACAGGTTATCTCATTTGTGTAAATTGAGAAAAGAATTGGGGATAATACACATCCCTGTGGGAGACCAGTTTTCAAAACCACATTTTCAGACTTTCTACCATTCACCAGCACATGTTGAGGGCGATCCTGTAAGAAACTGTTAAACCATAGTCTGTAATCCCTCAGGCTCCGCGGGCTTCCTTGTCCCACTGGCTCTGCCTTGGACAGTCATCACCCTGGTTGCACCATGGACATCCGGGGCTCCAGTTACGCCTCGTCCCTCAACCCTCTACCCCTTCGGCTCCACCGGGCTCTTCCTTCCCTCTGGCTCCACTGCTGTCCTCCCCTCAGGACCTTCGGTGTCACCCTGGGTCTTCGGCTCTGTCTGTCCCCTCCTCTCCCGGCTCCACCTCAGTCGGTTAGACTCCTGGCTCCTCCCTCCATCTGTTCTGGCAGGGGCCTTTAGGTGTGTTTGACTTGAAGTGGTGCTTCGCAGATTGATCGGTGTATGACATCAAAGTACCTCTAGAGTAACCCCATCCCATCCCCCCCCCCCCCCCCGCCTACCCCACCTACCCCCACCTACCCCACCTACCCCCACCACTATGGTGTAGTTTCTGTTTTCGGCAAGGATGTGCCGTCCCGGAGTGGGGAGTAATGTTAGGTGGACTATGTTTCCTTATGTTCCCCCTTGTTGTTCCCAGTTATTGTCATGATTACTCATTAGTTGATTGATTAGCCTCCACCTGTGCCTTGTTTTCCTCTTCTGTATTTATAGCCTTGTAAGTTTTAGTTGTTCTTTATCCATTCTCATTGGTAATATTGTGGTTTGCTTCATCTCCTGCATTTTCCTGTTTCTTCTGCATATTATGGTTTTTGATTTATTGTTATTAAAAGATACAGCTGCACCTAGATCCTGCCTCAACTCATCCTTGCTGCAACCCATTCTGACAGTTATAGGCTACTGTAAGTAAGACAGACTTCTTAAATTTTGCTGGTTAA